>NW_017306517.1:1333299-1352179 GCF_000935625.1 Nanorana parkeri | reverse complement strand
GGGATCAGGTGAGTATTAAAAAAAAAAAAATGGTTTATTTTAGAGCTGCAACCATTATTCGATTACGTCGATTAAAATCAACAATGGAAAAGGTTGTCAGCGTTTTCCATCGTCGATTCATCAGCTAAAATGTTAATTTCCTGTCCGCTTTGTACTTGCCCCCTGGGCTAAAAGTTGCCAGTCAGCCCCTGGGACCCATGCAGCAAAAAGATAAAAATGAATTGGGGGTTTTAGAGTAGATGTAAATACTATTGGCATGACATTGTTTTTCTATTACACCATTTCATAAACAACTATCATGTTTTTTTCCAGTGATGTCTTCATGCCATTTCTCAGGATGCGTTTCCTGATGATGAAAATAGTGAACCATGCCTACGTTATTTGTGTTGGAACAGCCACTTGTAGTCTCTATGAGAGGTACAGAAGCACATTGGGAGACAGGGATAGAGTGCTGTCACCCTATGATAGGAAGTTCCTGAACAAGGACCTTTATGGCAGGATCCCCAGGTATTATTTTAATGAAAGATGCAGATTTTAAAATACTGAAAACGACTTACACGTACATACTAAAGCTTATCTGAGGTTCTAGTGGTTGGGTTTATGTTATTTGACCATTTCAACACTAAAAGTTTGGCTTCAATTTAATGATGCTGGTTCTGCTCTTTAAATATGTGGAATTCATGGTTAAGGATTGTATTAGGTTATACCTTTACTGTATTATGGTTACAAATTATTTTAAATACAAACCCAACATTTTTATGACTATTTATACATTTATATTTAGCCTGTCCAAAAAAAAAAAAGATCGCATCACAGTGCAGCTAGTGCAATGTTTCAGGGCCATGCAGGAATTTTCCTTAGGCAACAACTTAGGCAGTCATTCCTCAATCAGAAGTGCTGAAGAGAACTTGCCCCCTGACCCCTGTTGTTATATTGATGTCATAGACCTGCCAAAAAGACATAAAAAAGATTAAACTCTGTGCATTTTTAAAATTAACCCTTGCATTGGGACTACCTCTGCACTGCAAGGGTGAAGTGTTCATTTTGGTCTGGGGTCTAAAATAAAAAAGATATACTCACCCGATCTTCAGTCCCATCTGGCTGCTACACCAGTCCCTGCAACCTCTTCTCCCCTGCACTCAGGACTGCTGATGCCATCACGTCTAATACAAGTCCTTGACTTACATTGGTGTGAGGATGCAGAGGGACTTTCCACAGCCGGAGTGGAGGGAAGAGAGGTGAGGGGTCACTGCCACGGGACTGAGATTTGGGTGAGTGTATCTTCTTTATTCCGGCCCCGAGACCAAAACAAGCACTTAACCCTTGCAGTGCGGGGGTAGACCCACTGCAAGGATTCATTTTTAAAATTCCTGAAGTTTTTATTTAATTAAAGCAAATCATCCAGCACATGCATGTTTAACATAATAAGAGATTACTGAACATAGTGCTCATTACCTCCTGCCAGGGCTCCACGCCCTCAAACACCAGTCCTTCTACTATGCTCATGATGATCAGGCACACCGAGTGCCACCAAACTTTAGCAGTATAGCTAAGCAACTGTTCATGCACGGTCAGGGCAGCCATCGGGGGGGCCCACCCGGGTCCCTTATATGACTATCGGCCGACGGTGAAGGGCGAGGAGGCGGAGGCCTGGCCCTAGCAGCACAGGGCCCCAGCTGCCTTGAGACAAGCTGGATGTTGGACTGGCCGGAAGTGACGCCACTTCTGGCCGGTCCGGCAGCAGACGAGGCCATGTGTACAGGTAAGAGGAGCTAGGAAGGAAGGAAAGGAGGGAGGGATGCAGCCCTGACCAGCCCACCTGAGACCCCTTCAGAGCCCACCATAGACAGTCTCAGATGGGCTGTGCAGCATCTATGGTGGGCTCTGCAGGGTCACTCTCAGGTGGGTCCTGTGTCCAGCGCATCACTAAGCCTTGCACCCAGCACGTCACTAAGCCCTGCATCCAGCGTGTCACTAAGCCCTGCGTCCAGCGGCACGGGGGGGCCCGGCCTAAAGCCGTATAAGGGGCCCCAAAATTTCTGATGGCTGCCCTGTGCACGGTGTAGTGGCGGGACTGGCCAGTAGAACACATCACAGCCAGTGCATGCACAATCCACATGCCTGTCTCATGGCAACAGACAACGGGGTCCATAATGGTAATTCACCTGGCTTGTCACACACAGGCAACAAAAATGGGCTGAAACAAGTGTATACACACCAGTATATGTTGTTGGGAGAAAAAGGGGGAACCAGATGTGGTGAATCAACTGCAAAACGGTAAAGAAATACAATAAAATAAAGAAATAGAATTGTAGAAACAGAGAAAAAAAAAGAAAAAGAAAAAAGGTCAAAAAGACAATAAAAAACGAGTGGTGAAAATTTGGGAGGGAGAAAAGGGGAATCAAGGAAACAAATGCCACCAAAATAAACACACATAAATGGCCATGTACACTTTGTAGTGATGCCACATGACACATATCAGAATTCCTGGCTCTCAATAAGCAGATAATACTATCCACACTACAAATGTGAAGGCCAGTGTAGCATTAATGGATTAAGAACTACAAGCTATTACTTTAGGACCATGGCACCTTTCCAACTTGTAGCAACAAACATTGGGGAACCACATGACCCTAGTGATGAATTTACCATCAGGAATCATCTCAATCATTGAGTCTGAACTTTTAGCTAAAGGATTTTCTTTTTGTACTGTTGTCGATTTCAACTTTGAAGATGAATTGTTTAAGTTTGAAATATGACATCAGTTTTTCATGCACAGCCTCCTATTATGTCACACATGCAGCACACCCCATTCAAGCTGAAAAGCCAGGATAGTTTCACTTCATGTTACGCCCATTTTCAGGGTGTAGCAGGAAACATGGTCACATCGAAAATACATAACAGCACATGTAGTCCATTCATTCTTCCTTGCATCCATGTTACTGAATGTCCATATCGAGGTACAGAAATGGATGGGAGGTAGAATCTGCAGGAGCCAGAGAATTGCACCTGTGATCAACTTGGTGCTTTACTGGCTCCAATGCAAAAAAATTATAAATGCACATTTTTTTCTTTCATGAACAAATGTATACACAACATGTGATATATAATCAATGTATTCTGGACAGATCACACCTCTAAGATTGAAAAAATGCCATAGAACCAATGGACTATACTTACCTATACATCTGCATAAAATGGGGTACATGTTTATGTACCCATGCATATATATGCAACAGACAATATATACGGTTGAAGTTTATTGTTTCATACACCGACAAATGTATTATTAATTTTTGATAGTTTCTGTTTACAAATACTAAAATATTCAAGTGTTAAAATTGGAGTCTCTCTATGCGGTGTTCCCTCGCGATCTGTCGGGCGTCTCCATACTTTCTTTCCCTGTTCCTCCCTCCTTACCCTTCTTTCCTCGCTCCCCTCCTTTTTCCCCCTTCTTCCCCTCCCCTTCCTCTCTTCGTTTCCTCCGCAGGTCCTCCCTAGTGGTTGCCGGGAACGGTGGGACCCTGTTGTCCCTGAAGAGCATCACTCTGGGCGCTGGGATGGCCGGCATCATTATCTTGGGAGTCTATCTGCCATCTTCTCAACTGCAGCTATTGTCTAGTCATAGGTTTTATACCTTTCGTCTTTCGTTCTTATCGTTTATTATTTTTTCAACTACAGTTGGCCTTTTTTGCGATCTGTGTGGGAAATGTAGTTTCCTTTCCCACCCAACTGTCAATAGAAACGAGACGTATACTATAGCTATCTCAAACTTGTAGGACGAGTGTAACTGTCCAACAGGATTGGCTGGGGCTCCACGGACAGCGCGGTGACGTTACAATTGTTTTAAGATTTATATGAAATAAATATATTTTTTATGTATTTTTCTGTTTGGAGTTGTCATTTATCCGATGCTTTCAAAACCCCACTTTTTCTTTTCTTTAAAATAACTTTTTATTTTAAAGATGATGACAGTATCATCATGAAACCAGCAGACAAGGGAGGGGCTACTGTGATGATGAAATATGCTAATTTAAGAGAAGGAATGCTTACTATGCTGGCAGCCATTGTAAGCAATGTCAAACTGGATAAAGACCCAGTGTGCAGCACAATGAACAACATCGGAGTGTGTATTGGCTGGAAAACCGAGAAGGTGGACAACTTTTTGTGCAATGAGAATCCATGCTTTTCAGTCAAACTAGGCAGCCGCTTAGGGCACAGCCCCGACCAGCTGCTTCCTCGCACTTCGCTGGCTTGTTGGGGTCACTGATCCTTTCACCTTCACCCCAGATGTTGTCCAGCTTTGATGGTGAGTGGACAGGAGATGAGTGACTTCCCGCTGTGCGCAGTGACAAATACTGTGCGGTGGGCACAATGACCAGCTTTATCCAATGGGCAAAGTTGCCCAGGGCCCTCTGTCACAGCTAGGGCCCACAACTTGTGCCACAATTTAGAGGGGAAGTTTTTCTTAGTTCCTAGTGGCCGAGCACGGCTTTTCATTTGCAGCTGCAAGAAACTGTGCCTTCCTGATAAGGGTGACAACGATACCAGCGCTTTAAATTTTTAAATGGAAGCTGTTATCTAAAGTCCCACGCTTGCTGGGGACCACAGCAGCCTTTCTGTTAACCACGTGGTGCCTGTTTACAGCGCCGGCCCACACATCTCCTCCTCCCCTGGGGAACCCTGTTGCACCTGCCCGCAAGAACCACTGGTGAGACCCTCTGAACCACTGGTGAGACCCCACACAGTCCTGGTGAGACCCCACACAGCCTCCCTGAGACTCTACACAGCCTCCCTGAAACTCTGCATAGCCCACCTGACACCCTACACAGCCCTCCTGAGATCCTGGAGCCATAAGGCCCGCACCCTGGAGTAACACAGGGTATGTAGCTTCATATTATTCTACATTGTGGTGATTTGTAGTCCTCTATAGCTGGTGGTATTCTGCATTGCTGTATAATGTATAATTGTAACAGCTACAACATGTCATCATAAGTGGCGCCAATTATATGGAGACTGTGATTGAGTGATTTTCCCGGTGGGCAGCACAGTGTATTGACCTCCACCTTGGATGTGACTTTTTACTTTTTACATGTTTGCTGTTCCATATTTACATCCCCGGTACAAATAGATGGATTTTCCACTAGTGGATGTCTAGTGGATGTCTATGCTGTAGAATGTTCTTAGTGTAAATAAATTTCGACCTGTTGTAACTGGTACAAGATTGGTAGCACAACCACTGGCTCAATTCATTGACTTTTACCTATATCCGTAGAAGACAAAAGCAAAAAAGCGCCACCTCCTTGTGTGAAATCTTTTTTTATTTGAATAATAAAAACGGTTATAAATACTCTCAATCATAAAATTTCAGTCACGCTCGTCAATAAGAGACCACAAGATCAGTGTCTAAGGGATGTTCCGCTCCGACTGCGAATAAAAAGCTGCCTCCGGTCACATCACCATACCATTGTGCCACCGGCTGCTTCTAGGCTAGATTTACGCATTTCAGGGGCATACTCGCTTCCTCAGAATCACAGCTCGCCTTGTCAAAGAGAGGGGTTTAAAAATAAAAAGGAGTAGTGAGAAAACTGACTGCATGTCCAGGACACTAATGGCTTTCTTGACAGATGTAAAATTATATTATGCATTTGAAGGGAATTGAAAGTTTGCAGTAATGGACAATTCATCTCTAAATACTTGCATACCCAATGCAGCTGGTTTACAGGCAGTATGTTATTTTCTGTGTGCATCCTCTTCAGGGGATTTACTGGATGATTTTTTACATGAATGTTTGAATGTTGTGCTTTTGATGTTGTTGTATATAAGTAGATAACTGCCATGGACAGCTCCGCTGCCCCCCTTTTTGCCCATCTTTTTGTGGATTTTTGGAAGAAGAAGACATATACCTCTCTGATGCATTTAGTAGACATGTGGAAAGTCAGATGCACTATACAGATGATATCTTTGTAGTTTGGAATATGGCAGTGAAACTGAATTCTTCGAATTCGTCCATTTCCTGAAATATCCCTAAACAGCATTACAATTCTCAATGTAAAGATTATCAGTACACAGTGTACATTAACCGCATCTATGAATATCAAACCAACTGACAGGAATACACTGCTGCACTTCCACATTGCACACCCAAAGCATCCTCCTAATAGCCGTCTTCTTCATATACCAATCTTACAGTTTGCCAGGATTACTTTCATCTGCTCTGACAAAGCTGACAGGATTAAACAGATACTGTAGACATGATGTACAACTGTACAATAGGTTCCTGGAGCATTGGCATCCAGCCATAATACCTGATTGAGAGCTTGTTAAGGCTTCAGCCAGTAGCATGAGATGATCTGAACACAAGACTAAGGTAGAAAATAGGCCCATGTTTGTACAAAAATTCAATTGTGAGTCTGAGAACAATAAATGGGAATCTGTATATAATCTAAACATATTAAAAGGTGATAGGCCCTTATCACCAAGCATAAAACACCACTGATTCAGATCTATAAAGAATAGAATACATTGTCATTTACCGGTTTATCCTTGACTAAATATGTGAAGACCCCTTTTAAATTCTCTAGAAAAACGTCTGGACTGCCCATGCACCAGCTGCTTTGCTATGGGATGCTATGCTTCCCACTGTTGACTTGTGGACTCACGCTAATCAGATTGATGTGCTTGATCATCATAAGCAAATTATGGTACTAGTGTGAGAGGATGAGGAACCCTGGGAGGAGCTAATGAGCACTCTGTGAATGAATTCTTAATTATGTTCAATATGCATGTGTTTGATTATTTGCTTTAGTTAATTTTGTTTATGTCATTTTTGGTAAGTTTATGACATCATAAAGATGTCAGGGGGGAGTTCTCTTTTGGACTTGTAAATGGTGGAAGACTTATTTACATTGTTTAAGCCTGATAAAAGAAGTTCTGTCTGGTGCAGAAATGTTGCAACTTTTTTGCACCGTGATATGAGCTTTTGAATAAAAATGTGAATTTTATAAAAGACCCATGGTGTGCTGGTCACATACACTATATTACCAATGTATTGGGACGTCTGCCTATAAATGCACATGAACTTTAATAGCATCCCAGTCTTAGTCAGTAGGGTTCAATATTGAGTTGGGCCACCTTTTCCAACTATAACCGCTTCAACTCTTCTGGGAAGGCTGTCCACAAGGTTTAGGAATGTGTCTATGGAAATGTTTGATCATTCTTCTAGAAGCGCATTTTTGGGGTCAGGTACTGATGTTGGACGAGAAGGCCTGGCTCGCAGGTCCCGCTCTCATTAATCCCAAAGGTGTTCTATCAGGTTGAGGTCAGGACTGTGTGCAGGCCACTGCATCCGAGGCTTTGCATTGCACTTGGTAATGTAAGGCTTGGATGCAGCTGCTTGGCCATGGAAACCCATTCCATGAAGCTCTCTACACACTGTTGTTGTGTCAATCTGAAAGCCACACGACGTTTGGAGGTCTGTAGCTATTGACTCTGCAGACAGTTGGCGACTTCTTTGCACTGTGTGCTTCAGCATGCGTTGACTCTGCTCTGTCATTTTGCATGGCCTACCACTTCGTGGTTGAGTTGCTGTTGTTCCCAGTTGCTTCCACTTTGTTATAATACCACTAACAGGTGACTGCGGAATATTAAGTAGCAAGGAACCTTCACAGAACACCTGAATCCAATGATTTGGAGGGGTGTCCCAACACTTTTGGCAATATAGTGTATTATCTCTATGTACTTTACTGGTTGACCAGTCAGTTGTTGCTACAGCACTCTTCAACTTCAGGTCCTTCCCTTTAAGGAGAGTGATGATAATTAATCAGTTGTCTTAAAAATAGGGGACAGATCACCCACTATAAAACATCTGTAGTCTATGTTAAGTGCCAGGTACATCACTTTTTGCATCACCCTCACATTTAATTGCAGTAAACACTGGATGAACAACCAGTGCTTCAGCAAATCCAATAAAAACGCCTTAAAGTGATATGAAAGCCAAATGCTGATTAAATCACTTACAATGGATGTTGCTTCTTGATGCTTAAACATTTTAGTTTCCAACAGAATCAGCTGGTCCCCTGAGCACTGGCCCTGATATCTTTTCTTTTCCCTGATATCGTTTCATGGTGGCTCCTTTTTCCTTGCAGTGTCCTATGGAGTCACTCTTGTCTGTACTAGTAAGCTGTGTGTGTCTCCACAAACACACAGACACAGCAGGGAAATCCACTTCTCTGCCCCCCACTTCTCCCTTCTCTAAGCTAGTAGATGGATGGCTGCTGGAGACTGCTCTGCCCCTTGTGATCTTGTACTCATCAGGAGGTTTAGGGAAGCGAGAGAGAGTTGGAGCTGTTCGGAAACATGATGCCTGGAAGAGCTTAGGCAAAAACTTGAAGAAATGCTTTGCTGGGCAATGTGTATTTGTTTGATATGGATTCATTATTGAAAACAGTTTGCGCCTTTAATACTACTTTAACTGTAAAGCATGGCTGTTTATTAAGCTTGCTAGAGTAGTGATTGTTCATCTATCTATCTATCTATCTATCTATCTATCTATCTATCTATCTATCTATCTATCTATCTATCTATCTATCTTTCATAAAAAAAAAAAACTGATGCCAGTCTTTTTGTAGTGATTCATTTTTAACACAAGATGCCAGTGTAGTACTGGAAATGCGTTATAATATGTGACTATAAGGGTAAGATAAAAGCAGAACATACAGTAAAGTATTAATGAGATTAATGGTGTTGTAAAAAGAACACAAGCCTTCTGGTTTTGTACTGAAATCAGTTTAAACTTTCCTTGTGAATTTGTTTGAGATCTAAATGAGATTTTGAAAATGTCAGTGTACAGGAAGGATAGGGCGCATCCAATTTTATGAACGTACTTTCCTAAGCATCGCTTCAAGCATGAAAAATGAACGGCCAAGTCAATAGACATCTCCCAAAAACAGCAATAATATCTCAGTGCCTTTTCAGGTTTTGGGAATGTTTTCATCACCTTCCCCAGTAAGACGTCCAACAACTTAATTACAAATTACCATACCTTTACCCTACTATGTGATGAAGTGGATATTGCTGCAAATATTTATTTCAGTGCTTAATGAACCTCCTATTACTAGAATGGATCATCACACACATGTAATCATAAACTTCCAAAGTCATTTTTGTGGAGGATCCCTTTCCAACCACTTGACCAATATCACTTTTCAGGCTACCAAGATCGAAAAAACTATTAAATTATTTTGTCATGACTTTGGCCAAAAAAACTGCTTGATGAAAGAGGTGTATGAGTGGTTGTTGAGTCCAATCCACAAGTACCCCTGCTTGCTTATTTCCAAACTTCCTAATCTTGCCACACTCATGTAGCATATGGTTTTAATTATATATTTAAATAGAGATCTATGCTTTCTATAGCCACCCAATCACTTTTAAGTAATTAGGGACACCTGATGTTTCCATAAAGAGTACCTGTCATCACATATGTGGCTTGTTAGCCCCTTGTTTTAGAAGTTAAGTGAATAAAATAAAAAAGTGTAAAAACATTACAACATAATAATAATAATAATTAAAAAAATTAAAAGCACTCAAATGCAATGGTGCAGGTATAGTGCATACACGCATGTAAACAAATTGCACAACATATATTATGGTCAAGTCTAAACCAATGACCTCTAAAGGCATTTAGAGCATCACCTTTTGATAATTTGGGGTGCTGTAATTTTTTGCCTTTTTTCAGGTGCACACAGTATTGAGATACTGAACTTCCTATGATTCACAGATTTTCTATTTAATTGTGACCCTTCCACCTCTGTTCTACAGGTTTTATTTTTAGAGCCTAACACATCATTACCATAATTTCTAGGAATATTTTTTACTGAGCTTGCCTGTTTAAATATGGAATACACTTTTGGCCTGTTTTATCGAAATATCTAAGGGAAGAACCATACTTGTTCCTATTAGCACTCAGCCAGAACGTTCCTCCAATTCTCCACAAAACGTTCAGGCCATTTACCACAAATCCTGGCATGTCTTTGTGTCCTGTGGAGGGCCAACAACTCTGCTGAATCCTATAAAGCCTTGATGTCATCCTTTTGGGGGCCATAGATGCAAGGCCTTGTTGATTAGGACAGAGTTCACACCCAACAGCAATAGAGAAAGATGAATAAGCCAGAGCTTTGTGGTCACATGACTGCATCGCTAAATTGTAAAAAAAGGTATTCAGGGAGCGATTTATCAGAAAATGTATGCAGGGAGGATACGAGCAATGGGGAAGCAGCATTTACTTGTTGTTGTTTCATTCTACTTTAAAGATTAAGACGGAATGCCAGGTGAAACCACCTCAGGCTATTATTACTGTTCTACTGGGGAGATTTCCCTTCACATCATGTCCCATCTCATTCATCCATGCCATGGATTATCTGTAAAAAATAAATCAAAATGTCAGGGAATGTTAGTCAATATCCATAGTGCAGCTTCTGCACGTATTGATGCGCGAGCAGTTGCACATACATATGCGCAAAAAAGTGTTACGGTACCAATATTGCACACGCATACATGAATGCGAATAAATGCGCGCGTCCACAAGTCATGGCATGCACATGCTGATGTGCACACGCACATTCCTCCCTGCTGCGCCAAACGGGCTATTTAAGGCTGTTACAATTGCACTTTGCTGAGAGATCTTCAGCTGTTACTTGCTATTGTCTTACTCTGCTTCTGAATCTGTGTTTGACCCGGCTTGTTTCATGAACCTGCTGTCTGGATATTGTCTGCCACATACAGTGCTGTTTTAACACCCCTCTCTGGGCAGGTTAATAAAACCTTCTAGCTCCCATTATGCAAATGCAATTACCTTCATGAGGTCACTGGCCCTATGCTGGCTATGTTTAACAAATTATGTTGATTGGAGCAACATTCACCATATTCCTTCCCAGATAATTTTTGTACAAGACATTCTGAATTGAGAAAGCAAGTCAAATGACCAGCAAAACGTCTTCAAGAAACATACAGCAAGTCCAGTTGATTTATTTTTTACAAATTTGTCACAGTGACTTACTAAAATGTAGTGAAATCTTCAACAGGAACACACAAAGAAAAAAAAGTTTTTTTTTGCTTTGGTACCTCTTTTAGAGAGACTAATGTTACCAGGAGTGCAATTCAGGGGAAATCTTCCCTACGTGCTACTAAAATAATAAAAACACTTTAAATTCACACTAAACTCAGGAGTTAAATCCTAAAAATACATTCAAGTACCTTAACTAATATCAAAAAATTCTTATTTGTGTTTCACTCAGCGGTAGATCCTCAAATCATCTCTGAATTTGTGCTTCTTTTGTTCCCCATTGTTCCTGTGTGCATTGTATAATTTCACTACAAATTAGTAAACTAAGTGTGAGATTGCAATCCATTATGGAACTGAGCTTGGAGTGGTGGCTACTTTACAACACACACAAGGACCATGGGTGAGTGATACACAAATAAGATACATTTTTGCTAATAGTTAAGGTTCTTCTGAGTGTAGTGTCACTTTAAAAGAAAACTATGGCCAAACCTTTTTTGACTGTTGTTCTCTTTAGGGTCACATGAGAATATTTACTAATGTACTGTTGTGATCCAAAACTCAAAATTTGCTGACAGCACAGAGCCGTGCTGCAGCCGGGACAGATCTTGACAATATTGTTGGGATCCACCCCACTGCCTGATTCACAGCTGGCTCTGCCTCTCTAGAGGCAGAGCCAGCTGTACCTGCCCCTCTACTCTCCGTCCCTCCAGTCAGCGCTGAGGGGAGGGGGGGGGGAATCCCTGCGGGGAGTGGTGACTGTCAGTCACCGCTCTCTGCAGGGAGAAGGTCATGAACTGAGTGATCAGTGGTATGTGATCGCCCAGTTCTCGATCAATAGAGCCGACATGTGACAGCTGCATTGTCCGACATTGGCTTTAACTATCGGGATGATCGTATTTCACTCTCCCCATAAGTCTCCTTTAACTTAGACATCTCAGTTGCAGGACATCTTAGTACCAGAACCAAATCATTTTAAAAAAAGGACCAGTAAATGTTATAATGTACACAATCTGATCAAAACATTAATATTACTGACTAGAATCATTTCGAATGCCTTTTTAAAATGTATCTGTCCTTTTATTTTATAATTATGTATCTTTTCTTTTCTATTTTAGAGTCTAGCTAAGAAGGTTATTCTTTGCCTCAACATGTAGGCTTTTGTATTTGAAATCATATTGGAATAATTGATTGTGGCAAGATAAAAAGAAAAGGGAAAAAGACAACATATATTTATTCTTGTCAGTTCTCCTTTCTCTCCTTTTCATAATCATTTGTAACTATTAACTTTTCTAGCCTAGTTCCTTTTAGTGTGAATGAAGGTCTTGTTTTCTTCCTATGTTATGGCGGGCCAATTACTGTACAGTATAATATACTTAACATATTATATTTATATACACATTTGTGTCCTTTTTGTTTTCTTTTTATATATTTCTATTTTTTAATCTGGAATGATCATTAATATTAAATAGAGAGTTCAGTAGGTCTTTCCTTCTTTAGCACTGATTAATGTAATTCAAATCAAATCTATTAATAAGTAGACATGGACATACTCTGATTTTAATTTGCATGATAAATACAGACAGGTTACTTAAAAAAAAATATATATATACAGTATATATATATGTGAAGTAGCCTGGTGAATAGAGATTATACAGGTGAAACTCGAATAATTAGAATATCGTGCAAAAGTAATTACAGTAAGTGCTGCAAAAGGGGCCCAAACCAAGTTACTGAGTACATATGCATGCTTGTACTTTTCAGAGGTCCGATATTGTTCTATGTACAATCCTTGTTTTATTGATTGCATGTAATAATCTACTTTTTTGAGGTTGTGGATTTGGGGTTCTTGGGGTTTTCATGAGCTGTAAGCCATAATCATCACAATTATGACAAATCACGGCTTGAATTATCTTGCTTTGCATGTAATGAGTCTATCTCATATATTAGTTTCACCTTTTAAGTTGCATTAGTGAAATAAATGAACTTTGCACGATATTCTAATTATTCGAGTTTCACCTGTAGCTAAATTGATATTTCCAGAAGTAACAGAACTTGCCTTGAAGAATGTCTCTGTGCTTGGCAAGCAGGCAATTCTTTTATGTGTTAGCCCAGAAATTGTATTCTATACTTTTCACTACGTATTTCAAATTGATGTCTGAGTATCAGGTTTAATCTCACAGTGTATGATTAATTTACAGATTCAAAAACAATAATGATACATCTACTCAAATAGATTTACCTGTTGTTTGCAGTAAGCAAAACTATGGTCATTCACTCGGCTGCCCTCGGCAGCTTTGTGAATAGACCCCATAGATTCTCCAATGAGAACAGCCTATGCAGCTGTCATCAGCAGCTTAGAAGTCTTAGTCTGCTGGTATTATACTTCTTGGTTTTCTTAGACATTATGTGGAAACTTTGCCAGATCAAATCTCTGGACAAATATGCCTGTATAGAATGATTTTCTGTCTGTATACTTTATAAACTGTAGGATGAAGCAAAGAGTGGAAAAGTGTTCTAAATGCTGTTGAATCGCAAGATTTTTTGTATGTTTTTTGTTTTGTTTGAATGTAGACCCCCACCACGCATGAAGACAACCGCTTTGGATACACTGCATATACATGTTGATTTATTAGAAAAGTAGAAAATGTTCACTTACAAAAGTAAATGTTCATGTAGCAAAATGAATGCTAGCTTACCTTAGACAACAGATTGAAGATGTGTTCATTTCAATCTTCCAATGATATAAAAGGCAATATTCCTTTATTTTTAAAGTACCCTGCATGTCATTGATTACTGAAAGTGAAACATAGGGGGTATATTTATAAAGCAGTAAATGTGACATTCTTTAAATATTGGTAAATGTGTGTTAAACTACAGGGAATGATTGACCACTTGTGAATGTTTGATGACTGTCATATTCACTGCTTTATACGTATGCCCCATAGGGGTATATTTATCAATGATTCACTGGGCAATGCACCTACTAAATAATAATTAGATGTTCACCCATTAGATGTTCACAGTCATATTCACCATTTTTACAATAGAATGAATGTGCACCAGGCGAAAACAGATGCCGGCAATCAAATGTAACAGGTACAGTATCAGTGGAGATCTAGATAGCCTGTAGGTGATAATTCCCATAGCATCTGCTGGCAGTAGCTCTCTATGTTTCTGAAAATGTGCATAAACACAGTTTCAGCACCATGGAAAGCTATTGCTGGCAAGAGGGTAAATGTCTTGTCTGCTAACTAAATGGACATGCCAGACATGCGGGCATGTATCCCTATAGCAAGGGAGCTGCAGCTTTTCATTTTTGCTGATACCAGCACACTTACCTTTTGACATTGGGGGGTGCTATGTAAGGGGTTCCCCCGCAAAAAAGAAAAAAACAGGAGTATATGTACCAATGATCATAGGCACCAGGCTCTGGTACCATCTTCCTGACCAAGTAGGTGGTCACCTTCTCCCTAGTGAACTGGTTTTAGGGGTCTCTAGTCAGTTTGCGTTGAGCGCAAGTATAACATCATAGAAATAGAGACATTTCTTTTTTTATTGTTGTATTTCGACTGATATTTACTTTTTCCGGTTTCAGCAAGATGTCCGAAGACGTCCCACGGTGTCCATCTAGCATGGGCAGGTGAGAGGAAGGAGAAGCTCCTATTTGAACATTACAGAATTTTGTGCTTTTGGCATGGTTTTATGTTCCAAGGGAACTCTAGGGGTTGGAGTTCCCTGTGACATCACTGCTCTTATTTGGACTAAGGCAGACAAACTTAAAAATGAAATCGGTTGAGGCAATGTTAAGTGAAATTTGTAGAGGAGGTAATATTAACCTTTTTCTTACATAGGGTAAATGTTAAAAAAAAACTTTTCCTATCAAAGAGCAGATGTTATATGTTAGGGAATTTTATTTTTATTGAGTGAATATTACAAGAATTTTCACTAATTTGGCTTGATCCCAAAACCTGATTTTCTATGTGGTCCTTGTTACTGCTCATTGTTCTTTCTTAATTGTGTTATTCATACTAGTGTTGTTTAATAAAAGGTTGCTTCACTTCAGTGTGTTGGTATTATTCATTGAGGATAGGGGAGATGGGGTTAGGGGTCAAATAAGGGATGGAAGGTAGTGGGTTATCTCTTTTTCTTTTTTAAATAAAAGGTGGACTTCGTCTTTAGGTTAAGGTTCTCTATCCCTTCACTAAATCAGCCACAGATTTCTATTACCTGAACAATAACAAAGACATTTGTATATAATACCTGATACAGATACACTGAGACAGGTGCAGATACACTTCAAACAAAACTCTTCAATCAACATCAATTGTTTTTTTCTAACCTTAAGGCCCAGTCCACAACTGTTTTTTGCTGTTGGGTGCCTTTGGAAAATCCAGTTTTTGCATCTGTGTAAAGTTTCCAGCAAGAGCCCCATCTATTAAAATGAACATGTATAATTAAGAACCAAAGCACATGAACAAATGATCATTGGCTGATAATAGGGGTCAGTGTTTCCTTTAAGGTTGGGCAGATGTTAGGGTGGCCATTGAGCTCAAGCTATTTATGGGCAGCGTTGCAGGATGACATTGCAGGAGAAAGTTGAAAGGTTCATGCTAAAGCAAAATGTTAGGTGAGCGAGCCTGGTATGTGTTCGCTCACCTCCCGATCTACTGAGCCGACCTGTGACAGTCTCATTGTCACAGGTCGGCTAGAACTATGAGGTGAGTGGAAATCACTCATCTCATAGTTCTCCTTTAAAGTTGAAAAACTTAAAAAAGGGTGATCAAGTGTAATGGTTCAGGTGAATTGCTATAGTGGCTGGTGTGGATCTCAGCTTTGGATGCCTATGTATATGTGATTTCAGTTATAACAGTTCACTTTAACTCAGACAGATATCAGATAGGAAGACCCAGCTCAATTAGGGAGCAAGTGGTTTTATTTGGGTTGATAATACACAGTCTAGTATGGGAGCATCTGAGTTTTAATTTAGATGTATTGGCAGTTCACAGCAATAACAGTTGTTAGTAATTTAAGGATACTTGCGGTGAGTGGGTCTTAGGTGTGTTGCTGCCACCCAGTGGCGTCCGGAGAGAATTGCAGGTCTCCTCTGTTGAGATGGTTCAGGGGAGGAGATCTGCCAGTAGAGTGGGCTGACCGAGGGCAGGGCTGTGGAGAGGCTGAGACAGCCTGAGAGGAGGGGCTCTGTCCGGCCCAAGAGGTGGGATGTCGAAGGGGCTCTGTCCGGCCCAAGAGTCGGGAGGTTGCTGGGGCTCTGTCCGGCCCAATAGTGTGGGGTAGTGGCGGTCAGCTGTAGGAGGTATTTGTCTGGCGTCAGGCTCCTAGCACGAACGCCAGGCAAATGACCCCGGTGCTTTAAATAGGAAAAGGGGGAGGAGTCCGGTGACGTCTCCGTTCGTGAGGTCACCTGAGCTCCGACGGAGCTGCTCATGTTGTCGGAAGCTGGATGAGAGGTAGGAACGCTACATCAAGCAGGCTTTTAATTGCAGAACAGTCATTATATACCTCTTCTACACTAAAAGGACTCTTACCTGCCTACTTACCTTCTCATTGACAATGTACACTGAGCTGCACATGCGAATGTACACCTGCACATGTGTGGGTGTTACATCATTCTGACATGGGCAATCAAGATGGCCAACGATCCCAAACCCAGAAGAAGACTGGGTGATGCTTGCAAACATCACATCACTGGAAGGCGGGTGAGTATAGTTATCCTTTAAAAGATAAGTAAAGCCAACACTTTGGATTTATTTTTGGTTACAGGAGTACATTTACTAATGTTATCTTGTGTCCCAAAGTTAGCATATCGCAGGCTACAGCCCCTTACCTGCTGACAACACAGAGCCACACTGCAGCCAGGAAAGATTCCAGACAATATTGTCAAGATCTATCCGGCTGTCTGTTTCACTGTGCCTACCCCCTCCTTCCCTGTCTCACTACTCGAATCGGTATTTTAATCTCCTATATATATCTGAAAATAATCTTAAAAATACCTTACATTAAAATCAGTTACAAATATATACAGATAATAGGATTTTAATACTTTATAGTAAATTCTATCAATCAATTCTGTATTAACTTGGTACTTAATGTTTGATCAGATAAAATAGATACATAAACTGATTTTGTGCATACCAATGATAGACCATTTAAGAGGGCGAGCTGGTGGAAACTGACTAGTGTGAACAGTTAAAATGTTCTTGCCATAGGAGAGCAGCTAATTTCCAGCCTAGAATGATGTTCATGATACTTATGTGTCTGTGCACAACTTGAGCCAATGGTCATTAAAAGGTTGCATTGAGTCATGGAAGTCAACATTCTCTTTTCCAGGTTCAGGACCCAGTGTACAATGGCAAACTAAGTGAAATACCTGCCAATCTCTGTCCTACTTCCACCTGAAGACACATCCACTGGTTGGATTGGAATTATTTATCTTACTAATCTCCCCTCTCAGGTTAGAGATAACAAAAGCAGCAAGATTTACTGCAGCTCATAGCACACGGAGCATAAAGTGAGGTAAAGGGAAGTCAACATGTTTTTACTTTAAACATGCAATCATGAGGAAGAAAATCGTTTATTTCCCCTGTAAATAATTGGATATTTGAAGTGAACACAGGTTCAGTTCACTGCACTTCACCTCACTGAACACTTTAGGGTTGATTTAATAAAGGAGCAGAGGCTGTTCAATGAGCATATTGAATGTTAACTGAACTGAGTAGTTAAGAAGAGGATGTGTTCAACTCAATCAACCAATCAAGAGCAAGGAAAAATCCTGTTTTTATTTTTCATCTTTCTTGCACATTATTGGGTATTCAAAATAAACACACCTTACCTTATATACCATACCTTATATACTATCATCTACTTTTCTAAGTGAACAGCCCTTTGTGTGTATATATTGCATACTTCCGAATGTCAGTCTGCTATCTTATGCTAACGGCCAGCATAATTTCCATTGGGAGTTTACTGCTATTGCCCTTGTTTTTCTTAAGTTACCAAAAAAAGAGATGATCGCTAAAACCGAATGTCTATAATAAATGTTGAAGAGACAAAAGTAATGAATACTAAAAATAACTAACCATTTCTGTAGTGTTTATTTCATTATATCATATTAAATAATAACCTATAGAGATTACATGTATTAGCTAGAATGCTTATAGCATATACTGACAGTACAGCCAGCAAATTCTGATGGAGATCTCAACATGTATTACTTAAAGTATATATGTCTAAATGTATTTCTCATTCATTGAAGTGATGATAAGCTATTTCACATACCAAAAAAATATTAATATGCATAAGTAGTTCTTGCTCAGCATGACTATGAATAACAATAAGAGTATATACAGTATGTTTCAAGCTTCTGTTAGAGGCTAAGGGACAAGACTGGACTTGCTTTTTTTTTGCAATATATAAATTATAGAAACAGGTATGACATTAATATTTACATAAGCATAATGCATGAACCACAATCTAGAAAATATTAACAGCGCTGTTCTTAAACTACAATGGTAACTTCCTTGGACAATGTTATCTTTTAAAAGCTATGGTTTTAACTATGGGGTCTATTCACAAAGCTGCCGAGGGCAGCCGAGTGAATGACCGATCAGAAGTGAAGTGAGCCGAACACTGTTCGGCTATTCACTTCAGGCTGGTACGGCTGATTTCAGCCGTACATCGGCTGAAATCAGCCGTACATCGGCTTGCTTCGTGTGGCTTCGGATCAGCCGAACATGCTTAGCATGTTCGGTTGACCCGAAGTGCAGAAGGAGTTCGACTCAGCCGATCCAACATCTGGAT
>NW_017306517.1:1313577-1333107 GCF_000935625.1 Nanorana parkeri | reverse complement strand
GGCCAGCTTCGGCTTTCAGCACGGCTCAGCCGAGCCGAGGCATATGCGATTCGCTCGACTGAGCCGCTCGGCTGTGATCGGGAGCTGTACGGGCTATTGTGAATAGCCCGTACAGCACCCCCTCGGTTCTCCTGAACCGAAGGGGTCCTGGGGCCGAAGCTAGCTGAAGGATTGGCCGAAGCTACGGCCAGATCCCTCGGCAGCTTTGTGAATAGACCCCTATGTGTTCTTTATTTTTAGGAAAATGGTTTGTAGTCAATTTATAAGTTCATACTTATTTTCTACCTTCATAAGATCCTGGCAAAGATTCTATAGCAAATTTGCACTAAGTATTTTTCAAAAACTGTTACAATATACACTGAGCCCCAAGTATATATGATAGTTTAAGTTGATCTGTATATAGAAAATATATGCACGATATAAAATCTCTGAGCACATTGCCATTGTGAAACCTAAAATGATAAAAACTACTCACAATAGTTGTATATAAAGCACATAAAACCTACTCAACAGGAGCTGCTGTTTTACTGTATATTTGCTTTAATAAATTACATAGATTCACAGATCCTGGAGGTATGATGATGGAAGACCCATGCTGGCAAACCAGTCATGATTCAAAAACTTTAGACTTTCATATTTCATACATTATATTATATATTTAACAGATTACTGTGTAGGTAACACTTTAAAAAAAATATAAAATAATAGCACATAATATCATCATACAAAGGTGAGTAGCAAATGGAAAGAAGAGGATGAACAATATTCTCAGGCAATAAATTGTCCCTTAACCCTTAAGCTAGGTACACACCTGTGAAGCTAAACAAAAACAATCTGATACATTCTTCGATCCATGCTAGCAGTGTGGATAGAAGAAACTCTAGTGGTGGCCTTTTTATCCGAACAGTGCTTACAGCTGATTTTGTACAAGCACTGTCTGAGATTTTTCAAACATGACTTCTTTTTACAAAAGTCAATCTAACAATCAACTTTTGTTTGGGACAAAGGGTTATCCAACGATCTATTCTCAACTGATTCCTGCTGAAATGGCTGAAATTTGATCTGTGTGGACCCAGATTTAGGAAAGTTAAATTTGTAGATTAACTTTTTAAGGCATAATTCCCCTAAGATAACATGAATCTTTCCACCTCTGGATTTCCAGCATGCATGCACAGGTCTCAGACTCATGAATAAATCATCATGGTTCCCAATCATGTGATCTCCATTATAGGCAGTCATGGTGATCACATGCTGGCTAGGGATTAGTGTACAAACAGACCTTGAGTAAAGATTCTCAATTATTTCAGTAAATTAAACCCCATGCTTTAAAAATACCCCCAATATCTGCAATAAAATATTTCCATATGTAAGAGACATATGGAACCAGATTTTTACAATCATTTGAGTTACTATAACATAATGTACTTATAAGAGAAAAAAGTAGGCTACTTTTTACACGTCATAGCTCTACAAACAAATTCTGCTAAGCATAGTTTGTACAAACACATACCAAACCTCCATGATCATTTTAGAAAATTCTACAAATGTATTTTTATGCCTTCTTAATCCTGCTGCCAGTAAACATGGTGACATCTACTTAGGATGACTCTTCTCCACAGAGCGGTGAAGGATTTTGACCCACCCATAATGTTTTCTCCAACAAGTGGTAACGTCTGTGAGAAAGTAAGCACCTTGATAGCATGAGGTGTTCATTATTGACTTGTTTCTAGCACATCATTTAAAATGTTGGTTGCGTACCAGTTCTGTGGATCACTAGGAGTTTAATAAACATAGGTAAGTTCATGTGACCTGCTCTTCAAACTAGAAGTCAGAGATTGGGTGAGTTCTTGTCCACCCTTTGGTGGAAATAACAGTATTACATTTAAATATATTGGGTATATGTGACATTTTTGCACTATTGCACAATTACTGTTTTTTTAATTAGTTAGGGGTCTGTTTATAAAGCAGAGAATGTGACTTTCACAAACATTATCTGGGGCTGAACCATCCAGGTCATGTGTTTCAAATGGGAGTGATTGGTTCTTCACCAGCAAATTTTTGTGAATCTTACATAAAGGTGCAGCTTTATAAATAGACCCCTTAGTTTTTGTTTTTGTTTTTGTTACAGAGATTGCAATTCCAAACTACCGTATTTTGCGGTCCATAAGACGCACCGGACCATAGGACGCAGGGAGGTCCGGTGCACCTTATGGAGCACTCGAGACTGTAGCTTCTGTGACAGCTTCTATGACAGAAGCTGTCACAGAAGCTGCAGTTAGTGACCGCTGAGACAGGTGGCGCTGTGATTACAGCGCCACGGTCTCAGTGATGACACAGAGCAGGCGAAGAACGTCTATTCTTCGTCTGCTCTATGGTTATCTTGAACGTCGCCGCTGCTCGGTTTTAATACGAGTGATCTCATTAGATCACTCGTATTAAACGAGCAGTGGCTCCTGCTGCTGAACTCGATCGCCGCCGCCGCTGCTCGGCTTTAATACGAGTGATCTCGTTAGATCACTCGTATTAAACGAGCAGTGGCTCCTACTACTCCCCCGGCACCCGAAACTGCATGTCTCGGGTGTCGGGATTCGCTCCATAAGACGCAAGCACTTTTTTCCCCTCCTTTTGGGGGGAAAAAAGTGCGTCTTATGGAGCGAAAAATACGGTATATGGTGCTGCACCTTAAAATCCCTTGCACAAACATCCCACTAGACCTTGCACTTTTCTCACAAAAGGTAAAGACTATAGTATGATAAAAAATTCAGGCCATAATTATGTGTACGCTTTATACCAACACATATACATTTCATTTTTACAGCTATCATTTCTAGAACAG
The DNA here is from genome assembly GCF_000935625.1 of Nanorana parkeri. Lineage (NCBI taxonomy): Eukaryota > Metazoa > Chordata > Amphibia > Anura > Dicroglossidae > Nanorana > Nanorana parkeri. Next base: position 1,330,271 of record NW_017306517.1, on the reverse strand, counting down.
CATAAAGGTTTATTATCTGTTGCAGTTATGAGATTGTTATTTGTATATACGGTAAGTTTCTTGTAACAAAGATATGCACATTAATATGAAGCCAGGCAAGTAATTTGAAAAACAATAAAAGAAATGGACATTAAATTATCATATGAAATATTATAACTGTGTATGCTGAATTTCATGTTATTTATTTTTAAAGTGCAGATACCTTTAAAACTAATGAAAGCTAAAAAAACTTGCTTTATTTTATATTTATGTTAAATTTGTTATCTTTACTTATATACTGTAATACTCGTAGAAATGATACCCAATTTAGGCCAAGCTAAGAGGGTTATAAATGATTTATTAATTTAGTAATACAAAATAAAAATTAAGTATGAGACTTTGACTGAAATAGGTACGCTTGTTTTATATGTTACCCTATAATATTATATGATTTTAAATAGAAATTTTACGTTACATTTCAAGCCATGCAGGAAATTGTAAGTCAATGAATTTACCAGGAAATATATAAAAATTGGATGTAGGGGCTGAATTATGAACTGAAAGTCCCTCTTTCAAGGGCAGCATTCTGTGAACTAGACTGGATTCCTTTTTTCCTCTATGCCTGTCGGTACGGAAAATTAGATTGTAAGAAATTTATTACGGAAAAAATTCACAAGGCACAGCAAAGTAAAAAGTAAGGTCACTAGGTATCTTTATTGCATATTCAAGAGGCTTTTAGCTGTTCATGGCCAATATTTATTGTAAGAGCTTTTTAGTTAATGTCTTCAAAATGCAGATACTTTAAAGGGATATTTTTTTCTTTTAATTTAGCATTAGCAAAAAAATGTAATCAATAATTGTTTGCCTTGAAAACTTGTTAAGGGATGCGTTTACAAGAGTTTTGATTTTTCAGGTACTGTCAATCATAAATGTGTCTTATGTGTGGCCGAACCAAGTCTGCACATGTTTGGAGGAAACTGCATTTGTGATTATGGGCTACATTTTTTTGACAGGGTGCAAATAGTTTTAGGTTTTTTTTGTGATTATTAGTTTACTGGGATTTTGGACAATCTTTTTTGTTGTTGTTATATTTTGTGAAATAAACTTTTTGGTACACTTTAGTGGTAAAGCTATTCTTGAATTTCTGGTGGTGTATTGGATTACCCTTTTATGTTTTATAAATGTATTTAACCAATTATGATTGCTACTGTAGACTGCTATGTTTGCAACATTTTAATAATGAGGAAATGCATTAAAGTGACACTAAACTCAGGAGTTAAATCTTAAAAATGCATTAGAGTACCTTACCTATTAACAAAAAAGTAACTTATTTATGTATCACTTAGCTGTAGATCCTCAAATCTTCTATGAATTGGTGTTGACACTGTCCTTCCTTCTGGAGGGTGGCTACTTTTGTTCCCCATCGTCCCTGTGTGTGTTGTAAAGTAGCCACAGCTCGCTCCCATAATAGAATACAATCTCATGTTTAGTTTACTTAATTGTAGTGAGATTGTAGTCCATCATGAGAGCGAGCATGGAGTGGTGGCTACTTTTCAACACACACAGGGACCATGGGGAACAAAAGTAGCCACCCTTCAGAAGGAAGGACAGTGTCAGCATGAATTCAGAGATGATTTGAGGATCTACAGTGATGCACAAATAAAAATGCATTCAAGTACCTTAACTATTAACAAAAAGGTAGCTTAAGATTTAACTCTTGTCACTTTAAAATGAAACTGGCATGGGTTACTGGAACAATTGTTGGGTGGACTGGTAATGAATTGTAGAGTGCTGGTTCATGTCTAAAAAGCACCCCCTATTTGGGAGGTAAATTTTAGGAGGCAATATTTGATTTGCACAACAATAATGTAAAACTAAAGGCATAACTTTTTTTTAGATTTGGATAGAGTAGATGGCAAAAAAAGCTCAACAGTGGTCTTAACCCTCTCCCCGTCTCTATCCAAAATAAAAAATAAATATGTTTTGGCTTTACATATACTTAAACATATGATAAGAACACTTTAGTTAGATACTGTGGGGGTGATTTACTAACCTAAACACACGCACGCACCAGGTGCGTGTGATTTTCACACAGCAAAACGTATTTATCAACCAAAAAGTCTCTAAAAGCATATTTCCACTAATGCCATATATGGAAAAATCATGCACATGATGCATATATAATGCTGCTTCACAGTTTAGACAAAAATGGTTAGCTCATGCATTTACATTCCTGCATTCATCAACGCAAGCAACACAACATAGAGCTAATTTACACAACATCACCTTGCAATTCATGCTTGGCTTTGCACAACACACCTGCTGGGTGTGTACACACTACAAAGGTGTTTAGATTCCACCCATAGATCATGCTGGGAGGGAACACACTACAGAGGTGTATACATGTTCGTGGTGTGTTTATAAGGTTAGTAAATCAACCCCTGTGTATCTATAAGTCAAGTCCTATTCTGCAATAATATTTTAAGACCTACATAACCAGTCTGACTGCACACTACAAATATAATACAAGCCCAATAATATGAAATGTACGGTATCCTATTTTTTGTGCATTTATAATGAGAGATTCACAAATAGAAAATCTATCACCTTCCCAGATGTCTGCAAGTTCTAGTTCCTGAAAGTTAGCAAATTGTGCTTTCGATTGCAAAAAGAGAATGCTAACCTGTTCAGCTGTGCGTCTGGGAGGAGAACTGTCTATGATTAATTAGCTATAATTTCGCGCTGAAGTTGCTAGAGGGCCAGACCATTACAAATAGGAAAGCAGGTTATTTACAATGATAGTAGAAGGGATTTTTTTCGGAAGATATGGGTAAACAACGTGATTTAACAGCCTTTGAATGTGGGATGATTGTTGGTGCGAGCAATGTAACGAGTATCAGAAAAACAGCAGAATTTGTTAAATGATCAAGAGCAGCGGTTGTTAAAGTGTTTAAAGACTGGACTGTCAGCCGAAAATCTGGGTCTGAACATGCGAATTGTGGCCCTTATGAAAAGGATGCTGGTTAATGTTCAGAGTTCCAGCTGGAAGACAAAGGAGGTGTCGGTCCAGGAGTCAGGAGGACTCCATCCTGGAACCAGCCTATGTGGCAGGTCTACTGGATGCATCCTGTGTGGCAAGTCTGTTGGATGCAGCCTGTGTGGCAGAGGTTTAAAGTAATAACCTGAAGTCGGTGAGACTTGGAAACACGTTATTTAGCTTAAAGACAAAGCCAAAGTTGTTTTTGTATGTTGGAAAAACCCCTGTGAGGGAAAACTGCTGTGAACTTTTAAATAAAAGTGGGAGGGAAGCACTAAAAAAAACATGTTTGCGAGTGGACTATGTCCTTAAGGCTCTACCATTTGATGCTAAATCTCACATTATATATACACTCGCGCTGAATCTAAACACTACAACATAAGAAAAAGTAAAACTAAGCAGCTGTGCAATGTACAAATTAAAGAAATACACAGCTCTAAATTAAATACATTGTGCAATCATGCAATAAAACCTGTTGCCTTAGGTGGCATCTCTTTCGGCCAGTTGAGGAGCGACAGGTAGAGTGGCATTTGTTATATACTGGCTGCTCTGCTGCACAATGGTTGTGGTGTGCTTGTCGCCCTCTTTCCAGCTATAGCATTCCAGGTTGCTAAGAGCCAGGTGGGGAGATGTGTAAGGGCCATACACATCTCCCCACCCAGCTCTTAACAACCTGGGACGCTCTTGCCGGCATCCTATCCAGCTCCTGGCAACTTGTGACATCAATGGTTGCCAGGAGATGGGCAGGATGCCGGCCAGAGCAACCCACATTCTAAGAGCTAGGCAGGGAGATGCAGAGCTTGCAGATGGCAACGTCACACTCATGTCTGGTGGCACCTATAGAGCTCCCCCGCACCACTTCAGGCGGCAAAAAGGCTAGGGACACAACTGACAATAGTGAATACATTTAAACCTAAAAAAAAAAAATTGGGAAAATGACAAAAACTCATGCAAAGTGCAAGCAGTGCAGTTTACTGAAAAGTGTAAACAGAGATTCTCAGTTTGTGACAATGGTGATTCCTATAGTCATCCAGCACCGATTGTTTCCATTCTCTATCACTCCTGTTATTACATATAAATCACAGGGATCATCCACCATATAAGTGTGGTGCCCCAGTGAGGGTTAACTCAACAGATAGCCATGACCTTAAAATGAACACGGTCTAATGTGCTTTATTCCCAACTGAGGAAAGCTGCAACTTCGCCAGAACGATATTCAAATTCCTGTGTTTTTCTGCTATTCCTGTCTGTTTTTACTATCATTTAAATTTACAGCGTCCTTATATATATATATATATATATATAATTATTTATTTTGCAAAAAAAGGTAAACCTTAAAATAAAAGAAATGCAAAAAACTTTAATGTCAGACAGTAAGCTAGTAAAATACACATACCTGAGTAAATAGTGTAACCTGACAAATGGCTTGCAGAGTTTAAATGTCTCAATCACTTAGCCTATTTAGAATGTCGGAGCTTACATAGGGATAATGATTTCCCACCCTCCCTCATTGGCTGCTCAGGCATGAGCACTGAATCAAGTAACGTGCATTTTGAGCCTCTTACAGGAGGAGGGAGCAAAGGTGAGTATATGTGGGTTGGGGGCTTGGATTTTAAAGTGATGTTGTCTCAAAGTATTGACTATACCCATGTGATCCATCCACCCAATGTGGCTGCATAAAATATGGAGGGTAAAGACATTTACACATAACATTTCTTTGTGCATTAACAAATTCTGTATGTCTGCCTTGCCTTCCTCTTGCAGTTTGGGCTATGGGTGAGCATTGTCACACAGGTAATACTCGCTCTGTATTTTTCTTTCTTTTAACCTAACCTCCTGCAACCTAACCTGGTGGGCTATGCGGGGTATATGGTGGGCTATGCGGGGTATATGGTGGGCCCTGGGGCAGTGAGCGGCAGAGTGATCTCTTCTTTGGCTCTGATGTCAGTGTCAGCAGGAGCAGAACTGAAGAGAACGAGATAGAGCAGACACTGGAACGTATTCTGGAGGTAGGTAGTTTTTCTTGAGTGGGGATGTTTTTGTTGGGGAAGGGGGCATACAAAATTTTTCTATGGGGCCAGGTGATTTCTAGGTATGCCCCTGGTGTCAGTTTATTTGTCTTTATGGATGAATAGGCTCAGATCCACCAAAATGGGAAAAACCTGAGGGTCGGAGCCTAATCATACTTATGCATTTTCGGCAAGAAGGATTATTTCCAGTGGACCACACCCACAACATGTAGATGTCGAAGGAGTCTAAAAGACAGGAGTAACGGACATAACTAGTGACCTATGTTGGCTTTTTAGATTTGCAAGTCCTGGCATAGTCCACTGTCTTCTCAGGCCCTTAGACAATTGCAAGATCTAGCATGATCTAACATGTCCCATTGTTCTCGGCCGTGTGTTGCTCTAAGTCCCAAAAAGTCAGACGGGTGCCTTTCCATTGTAGAACTCAATTTCAACATGTTTCTTGGTTTCTTTCATAGCTTTGTAGAGCTAAAAAATCCAACAGGACCCATTGGCGGGTTTCCTTTATGTATACAGAACTGTGTGGGGTTGATTTACTAACCGAAACACACACACACACCAGGTGTGTGTGATTTTCACACAGCAAAACGTATTTATCAACCAAAAAGTCTCTAAAAGCATATTTCCACTAATGCCATATATGGAAAAATCATGCACATGATGCATATATAATGCTGCTTCACAGTTTAGACAAAAATGGTTAGCTCATGCATTTACATTCCTGCATTCATCAACGCAAGCAACATAACATAGAGCTAATTTACACCACATTACCTTGCAATTCATTGCAGGGCTTTGAACAACACACCTGCTGGGTTTGTACACACTACAAAGGTGTTTCAATTCCTCCCATAGATCATGCTGGGAGGGAACACACTACAGAGGTGTATACACGTTCGTGGTGTGTTTAAAAGGTTAGTAAATCAACCTCTGTATCTCACTGGTATAACTATCTTTGTAGAACTGTACATGTAGCCCCAACATGTCTCACTACGTTCTATCCAGGCAACAGCTAAATACAGAGATGAAATGCAGATAAGAAAATTATTTGAAACACAAAAGTATTGGTACTTCTGTCCACCCTGTTCTGAAATTTACAAAGCACTACACCACTCTCTGTTACAGTAATTCGACAAGTGTGTTGCGTGTTGCTAGATCAGCAAGTGTGTATGGATTTCTGCCAATGCAAGTGAAATGCAGACTTTTCCATTCTAATGGTGCATATTGGATTTGAACGTGGATTTGAACATAAGTTTAAACAGCAGTAAATTAGAAAGGAAAAGGCGGTTTTTAACATAAACGCATAGCAAAATGAGCCCTTAGTCAACTAAATTATGTGGTACACCTTTTTTATAACCTGCACATATGAGACAATTTAAGACTGAGCATTTAGACTCTTGCATGAGCTTCCTTTCTAACTCCGCATTTTGGATTTGAACACGTTTGAACAGCAGTGCACTAGAAAGGAAGGTGGCAAGTGTACACCTTTTTTATAAGCATGACTGCACATTTGAGATAATTTAAGACTGATAATTTAGACTCTTGCATTAGCTTAATTGTTAATGGTTCTTTTTAAGGATTATAGAGTTCATAAGACAGTGCTTGGGTGCACACTTTAATTTTCAGTTGTTTTTTGTGTCAAAAGTCTTGGGCCAAGAAAATCTTAACAAAACTTTCTTACTCGTTTTTAATCCTCTACTATACAGAAGGTCATATAGGCTAGTATTAGCTGTGCTGGGGGTATGCATGTTTGCAACTCTCCATCCTTGGGCATAACAACCTTTATTCCTGTTGTATTAGACTAGTAGCCTTCGGGGGTGACCGCCTCACTTTTGTGACTTCAAAAACACAAAAAATGCAGATTATAAAACCTGGATCAACATAGTGGTGCAGCAGACTTCCAGACCAAGGGGATAGCAGAAATAGTTTGGGTGAACTGCCATTGATATAGATTTTACAAGATGCAATCCTCTCTCCTGTTTCATGTTAATGAGTATGATTTTTTTTTCAAGAAAACATCTTTTCCAAGGTAGTAGAGTAGGTAGTGCACAAAAAGTCAACTGTTTTAATATTTAATCCAAGGCAGCCAGGGGCCCTGAACAAGCCCTTCAGGGATAATTTTCTTCATCATTATTTGGCTTCAATGTCTTAAATGTCTTTATTAGCAAGGGTTATAACTGTCCAGCCGCTCTGATCCCTGTGACAGACATTAACTAGATTTTAGAACAGCTGATCTTCAGGGTTTGAAAGGAATGCCTCCCCCATTTTACACCCTTTGTTTTTCTCTGTCCTTATTTTGTCTAACAATGGGCAGCATCACAGCCCTACTCTTGCTATCCTCCTTCACCTTTCTGCAAAGCTGTATTCCCCCCAAAAAAAAGAGTTAATATACATGACTCAGTTTCCTCTTTATATTTCTGCATGCTATAATGGCAGGAAAGTAGAGATAACTTTACTAAATTTCTACTATCCAGATTTTCTTTTAAGGTGTTATTTTCAGACAATGCAGTAAATTGGTCCACTTTTCCATGAATAAGTGACCTTACTGTCCTAAAATCTTGCAGTCTCTTCCTTCTCGGTAAACCATTACATCTTTTACTTACAGATCATTCATATTACTTTTCCTTTTATTCTTTTCTTACAAGATTATTGTACCACTGGATCTATTCAGTTCTAGAATTGTTAATACAAGACTCTTTTTTTGCTTCGAACTGTTTTCATGTTCACTTTTTATTTTTCTTCTCTTTTTTTCAGGCTTCAGTTCAATAGCCTTGCAGAGTTTTGAGATCTAAGACTTAGAAAACTCGCTCAAGTGAAATTCTAAAATATAACTTTTCTTTATGAAAAATTGTGCTTTTTTTAAAGGGGTAGTTTAAAAGTCTCGTGAATGATAGGTTCAAAATTGGAGATTTGAAGCATTATTCTTTGGTGTTATCTCCACCCAAATCAATAATTGGGCAAATATTCCTTTTATCAACACACTTCTTTTATGCCCTATAGCGTTCTAGAAAAAGTGATTATTGAAGAACGGTTAATGTTAGGTATGAGTGAACCAATCAATGCAAGAAGAAGCGTCTGTTTAAATTTAGAAGCTGTTTATAATGTTTGTTTTCTCTGTTGCTGGTATTTTGTGGAGAAATTTAACTTAGGCAAAATGGTACAATGATAAATTATGTATTAATGCTGTTGTGGTTTTTTTTTCTTTATTGTATTAGTGTTTGTATTTGTATTTATGTTTTAATTATGTATTATGTATGTAAAAGTGTTTATTATGTATTATATCAACAAAATTAAAAAAAGTATTAAAGTTAAATTTAGAAGCTGTCAGGCAGTAGTCAGTCTGATTTTATTAGAGATGCCGGGGGAACCTGAATAAGGAGCCTGAGAAGCTGGGTAGAAGTTTGGTCCTTGACTGAAGTGTGGTGATGTACCTCCATTGAATCCATAGATGCAATAACCAGTACCTTACAGCCAAAATTCTATTCATAGAATGTTGGGTTGGCTTAAAGGTTCTCTGTGAAGGTTGTTAATACTTTTTGTCTCTCTTTTGTGGAGTCCTCAAGACCATGGGTGTCCTGCCTTAACCCTCTCTCCTAAAGTTCTCCTAAAGCATTACACTTACACAGGAGGGGTAACATAGATAAAAATATAGGGTAATATATAGCAAAGTGAAATCATGAATGTTGGTGGAAATAGTAATACCTAAATTTACCATTAATACCTAAATACTTTTAATTTGGGAAAATACTTTAATATGTGAAAACGTTTCTACCAGTGGCACAGGGAGGAGGTCCAAAGCAATAATACAAACCTGTCCGAAATTATCTTTAAATCAGAAAAACTGCCAAATTCTGCGATGATTGCTTAAGAGGCAGAACAAGAAGAATGGTTCTCAAAAAGAAAAAGAAGCCTGTCATCTGCATAAAGTGTGACTTTCTCTTCCACCCATTCCCTACAAATGCCCACTACAGCTGAAGTTTGGAGAAGGCTGACTCACTGCAAAAAGCAGTGGCATGAGAGAACATTCCAGTTTTGTCCCACGATATAGAATAAAATGAAAGATTGAAGCCCATTCACCCAGACAAAGGTCAAAGGGAATGCATACAACTAGTTCAGAAAACCATGGTTATCCACCTTTACTTGCATTTTAAGAACCTGTCTAATATTGATAGCAGTAGAAAGCTTAGATATAAATCCAGTCTAAATAGGATCAATTGTAGTTATTCATTTATTCAGTCTATTAGCAAGTACTTTAGCTAATGTTGTTACATATGTGGGGAGTAATGAAATAGTCTGATAAGAATCTGATAAAAATCAGGAAAGGGGGAATCTTTATCTTTTTTAGGTATCACCACAATGGTGGCCTCATTCATAGACTAGGACAAAAGGTATGAAGAAGGGCAGTGAGAAGAATTTTTCCATACTGTCTAAAAATTTCAACAGGGAGGCCATCTCCTCCAGGGGCCTTACAATTCGAGAAACTTGCAATTGCCACCTCCAGTGAAGGCATCTAGCAAGATTTGGTTTGCTAGACTACGGTTAAAGATTGTAATGTTACTGAAATTACTGTAATTCAACAACTGTATAATGCGCCTCAGTGGTATGTAGATAACAAAACAAAACTTGGAATATTGATGACATTGCAGTAAACTGTGTATGAATTTGACCTTTAATATCTTGAAGAGCACTTATATAGGCACTGGCCTGCTGACAACAAGCAATCTGAGTGAGACGCTTACCTGTCTTCTCCTCTTCTGTCCAATAAAGCATCTGAAATTTTTTTTAATTTATTCCTGTTTTTCCAATAAATGTTACCTTCAACCCCAACCTTTGATTAGTAGGGGAAGGATTACCCTTATACTTGTTCTCTGCTTCTACAACTGATTAACCTACCTACTCCCCCTCTTTCCTGGTGGCTGACTTAATGAAACTAACTTCCTTGAAAAGGAAACACAGAGGATCCACAAACATGGTTTCAAAGTGTCCCAGATCACCCCTTGTGAAGCTGTTGCATAATTAATATCAAGCAACATAGATCATTTAGATGCACAGAGAGATGAGGCTGAAATAACGATAACCAAAAGGAACTATATTGCCACATAGATCCCACTGAAAGCAGTTGAGTTTACATATAGAAGAATTTAGGAATTACCTAGGATAAGATCAATTCCAGATAAAGAATTAGAAGAGTTTTAGAATGACACATAAACTGTAGTTCAGCGAGGTAGGTTCAACACAATATATATCATACAATCCCATTTCCTGTCAAAGTTTCTAAAATGGAAACAATGTCCCCTGCAAATATATACTGGATGGAAATGTATCAACAAGAGGTTCTATAACATTATTAATATCTCCTACCACCAAGACCGGGTGTGGGAGTAGATCAGTTATAAACTGTGCCAAAAGATGAAGAACCAATAATGCATTCCATTTCAAACAACTTAAAATGGACAAAAACAAACCTGCCATGCTTGTCCGCCTCAATCCACCCACCCACAGGAGAATGCAACATTCTGATGCACCAAAATAGAAAGCCCTTGGGCATAGGAGGAATGATTTTGAATGAGAATAAGAAAAAGTCTCAGGGGGCTTCCTGGTCGTAAGGGGCAAATGTTTACCCTACTGCAAAGAGTGAAGAGAGATATTCCTGCCCAGTACCATCAAGCATCCATTTCTCAGCAAAGTCAGTAGGATTAGCACCTTCAGCACATTCTCATATCTTCAGATTTGAGAGAATTATGCATGGCAATTTTGACTTCGGCTGTAACAGAGTGTGCAGTAGACATGTGTGATTCGTTTCAGAAAAATTTGTTTTTCAGACGAATTTTTGTTATTCGGAGATTCGCATGTATCAGAATTTCCTAATAACAGAAATGATGAATGAAAACGAATCCGAATTTCCGAAAACGAAATTTCGGACGGAATTCGTTAGCTTTAGTCTATACAAATTTTCGTTTGTGGATGGATTTTCGTTGCAGCAAAGTGACATTAACAAAAGAAAAATGTTAATGTCACCTTGCTGCAACGAAATGAACGAAATGTAAACGAAACGAAAAGAAAACGAAAATTCGTACAGACTACCGCTAACGAATTTAGTCCGAATCCGAATCCCGAAATGAAATGACTTGTTTAGTTTAGTTTCAAAATGAAACTAAACTAAACAATTTTTTTGCCCATGTCTAGTGTGCAGTATCCTCCAAATCACTGACACATACTTTTAATGCTGCCCTGCATTCATGCACTTTTGGAACGTTGTGACGCAACAGAGCAATATCTTTTCTGACACTCTGCACCTGGCTTGTAAGATTTTATGAAGAAGCATTGTTGAACTGCAAACAGTACATCTTTCAAAGTAGGTACAGTAGTGGGCAGAGTTGGAGAGAGTGTGCAACTTCTCCACCTGGGGGTCTGTAGAGTGTCTGACAAATCCCTTTAAGTGTGTAGCCGTAGCCTTGCCAGCCATCCACCCACCCTGTGGGGTCTGAAAGCCACCACTGCTATCCTGTGTACTGCACCTAGCTGGGCCCATTCCCTCCATCCACTTAGTCATGGCAGCTAGGGACCATGTGGAGGCAGCAGTGAATGAAGGGGGTGAGCCTGGAGTGCAAGGTAGCTTATGCAGTAGCAGAGAGTGCCGAAACACCAGGGCCCTATGGTGAATAACTACCAGAATGCCAAGCTATCAAGCACAAGTCCCCTAACATGACACACCAACCATGTCCACACTCCCTCGTCTCTCCCCCCAATAAAGTTATCTTGCTGTTACCTTTATTAGCAGGATAACCCTGAAGTCAGGCTCCAATAAGAATGTTAACCTTTCAAAGAGGCACACAGGGAAGGGTTGTCTCGCTGTTAACTTTATTACATCCTCTGTGTGCCTCTTTAAAAGGTTAATGCTCTTATTGGAGTCTGACTTCAGGGCTAAGCCCTACCAAATGCCATCTCCCTCTGCAATAAGAGTGCTTCAATGCAAAAAATAGAAAACATGGAATCTTATTGGACAATGGAAGGGAAGTTGGTGGTTCTTAGTCCTGAAGTCAGGTGAATCAGGTCCCTTCTTACAAATGTAAGCTAGCATTATAAGCTTTACAAATAAGGCCAACACAGTATTAAAAATAAATATAACTTATATGTTTGTTTATGACCACAATTAAAGACATTTTGCAGCCTTCACATATAAAAATTATTAGTAAACAAAGGAACTAAATCTTTCATTGCAATCTAACTTTATCCAGCTTTGTTTCACTGTGCACACTACTATGAGTAATCATATTTTTAACATTTACTATATCAGCTAATTTTTAAAATCTTGAAACATCTCTTTTTTTAATATAAAAATTTTTATTTGTGATGCTTGTGGGTGGTAGTAGTTTTGGCAGGCAGGTTCATATAGCAATTGAGGGGGGGGGTTGGTGGCGCGGGGGGGCGCATTGTGGAACCTGGCCTTGGGGCGGCAGGGAGAGTAAATCCGGCCCTAATAGCAATTATAGGGATGTACAACAGCATTGTAAGGGACTGTATACAAAGGAAAATTGCTTAAAAGTGTTCCCCATGGCAGCCAGCCAGCTTATTGGTTACCTATATCAACAATATAGGTGTTTTCTTCAATGTGCAGGGTATTCAAATCAGAAACACAGATGCTTTTATATTATCACTTTTTATGCTAGTTTTATTTGTAATAATTGACAAATATAAAATTCTGTATAAAGCAAAAGTGATGGAAATTTGCCTCAAAGTAAAAAATACAATATTTATGGCTTAAGAGAGCTATACGAGGGAAATGCATGCTGTTTATAAGGAGAATGTGCAAGAAGGAAGGGGTCTTTGCTTGATGTCTCCTATTCTGTAAAAACAGAGTTTACAAGAATCCATGACCTGTTATCTTCACTTGATTTAGAGAATAGAATAGGCACTCAAAACTAAAGGACAGAGAGACAGGAGAGTTTATATGTAATCGTTAACCAAGTTTCTACTGCTCTAATTTACAGTAAATGTATGCAAAGTGCCACTTCCTCCTGACGCTTACATCCCTCTTATTACTGCATTTGATCATTAAGCCACCCAACCCTGCATTGATGCATCTAATGTTAATATCAGTACTGGATCTAATAATACAGTTCTAGATTTCAGTAGTAGTCAAATGCTGGCACTCATACATGTTTGGGGCCTTCAAAGAAGGAGAAAAGGGCATGTAGTGATAAAGAAGACCCACACCAGTTCACTACAGCTCACTCCATCAGTCCATGCTGTGTGTGTATCCATGCTTCTCACCCTCTTTGATCAAAGAAAGGGTTCTCCCCCTAAAAGGGAGCCCACAATCTTCTTGTCAGTTGCCATATACCTTTAATTAGGAGACAACATACCTTCATGTAAATAACCTTTCTATATATTACATACCTGATATACTGCTTATATCAGGTAGACAAGATGTCCTTCCAACCCAATTGTTCTAGACATGTTAATTAAGAGCATGAGACAATGGCATAATTGTTTCTATTATTATAAAGGTTTTAGCCAAATCATTAGGCAATACGTTAATAGGCATGAGATTTATTACATCAAAATATATATATAAGTGCATAAGGATGTTGATAAAGGTAGGATAATACACCTACCAGTCAAAGCATCTATTTGGGCATGGTCTACTGCATTGTTAGGTAAAAAGAGCAACCCCTTTTACACAATGCGCGGTGCTTTATGTGAATCTACCCTATTCTAAATGCAGGCTTCCCCAAAGTAGCTGCCAGATCCCACATTCATTGGAGCTAAATGTGTTCTGTTGTGGTAGTCTAAGCAGCTCCAAATGGTTCTATCTATTCATCCTAACCTCTATTGGCTAAGCTCATGCTGTTTGATTAAGAGGAGCATAGAGTCAGTCAGTGGTGCAAGACCAAGAAAAGAGTCAGTTGATGGCAAAAAGGGACTGCGACACGTGGTCCAGGTCAGTCGCTAATGAGTGCATGAAAGAATAGTAGCAATATCTTGCACTGGGTTAGACTTAGGAGTGGTAAGAATGCCTCTGTCTGACGCCAGAGAGAACTCAGAAGAAGGAATAGTTGCTTGATATGGCCTAAGGTTTCTAGGCCCATAATAAGTTTAGCCCTGAATGTGAGTGAATCAGCTATTGTGCTAGAACTGAGGACTGAGGTACTGTACGTGTTTTAGTTATCTCAGAACTTCTGTTGGGGTTTTAATCACCGTGTGATTTATGCTTGCTCATTTGTAATTGATTTCCTAGCAAGGATTACATAACTATTCATAATAGTGTAACAGTCTAACAGCCTGACACCAGAGCAACAGTTTTACCTATTATTTTTGTAAATGGTTTATGAGAACTGGAAGTCATATCTAATTCCCTGCCAACTTGTATCTGGAACACCCTTAAAGTGGACAGCTCTGCATGCTGATATGAAATCATCTTACATTCATTAGCTGAACAAGCATATTTTTATTTTACTTACAATTTCTTTTTTTAACCTGCCCTTAGTTAATCATTTGAAGACCGGGGTGTTAAAGACTCTTCCCATCCAGGCCATTTTTCAGTGTTCAGCGCTGCAGTACTTTGACATTTATTCAGTCATGCAACGCTGTACTGAAATTATTTTTTTATATTCGTTTTTGGGGTCACAGAAAGCTTTCTTTATTTAATCACCACTAAGGTTTTTATTTTTTACTATATAACAAAAAAGTACCGAAAAGTTTGAAAAAACCTGCTTCCCTATGAAATGTTATGAAACATTTATTATCACCCCAAAAGCTTTTAACGCTCATCAGTTTACTGTTATCAGTGTTTGATGGCCCTAGAATTATTGCTCTCACTCCGACGTTCATGGTGATATGCAACATATGCAGCACAATGGGCGCAATCATCATTTTCACACATAGGCGCACCCGACGCATGTTTGTGCGTGTATGTTGAGGTGGGGAACTTTAAAATTTATTTGTGTTTTTTTAATTTTCTTTATATGTGATTCGATTTATTTTTTGCTTCTTTCATTTTTTTTACACTTTTTTTTTTACACTTAACTCTATTGCTGTCACATAGAGGGCTAAGAATCCCCGTATGTGATAGCTGGTTTACATGACAGGTCCTCTTTATCGAGACATCAGGGACCCCAGAGAAGCTGATGAAGCAGAGATCTGCTTCATCAGCTTCTCCCTGGCTTCTTTAGACAGGAATGACAGCTGAATGTGGAAGTGATGTAATTTACATCACTTCCTGCATTCTGACACCGGAGAGGAGATCAGAGGGAGATCGTGTACTGAGCTCCCTTTTATCTCCGGTGACAGAGCCACCATGCCGGTCCAGGCCTTCACCGGGCACAGCGGAATTTGGGATCAACGACGTCGGGGGGAGGTTTGGGTTCACACAACAGCAGAGGGCGGGGATGAACGTCTTTAAACGCCCACCCGCATCTACAAGCCTCCCATCTGGCCGTTTAGGTGGTTAAAACAGCCACTGTTAGAAGACTGGGGAAAAAAAAGAATAAAAAGCCTGCAATTATCTAGAAGAAGATTATCTGTTTGTCTATTTCCATTACTAAACATTCCTAAAGGTGCCTTTGTTGTTATTTTGAAGATATGTGTAAAGTTCCTCTTTAATAAGTGATACTGTGTCAGTCAAACAATTCCCAGAAAGTTCAACTTGTGAGTTTGCTTCAACAATGACTTGGAGAAATGGTGGCTGCATGGCTTGGCACAGTATAATCTGTCTGTATAATGAATTCCATGTTGCTGTGCAATATTAGAAGGTCATCTAAATTAATCAAATAATTGATTTGTTTTATGCGTAAGTGAAATATCACAGATTTCATTACCATTGTTAATGTGTAATGTGAGTGTTTCATAGACCAAAAAAATTATGTTTCCATGGAAGAAAAAGAATGATTATAAAAAAGAATAGAACAAAAGTGGAATTGTTGCTAATAGCAACAAATCAGGTTTCACCCTTTATCTAATGAAAACTTTTAACAAGGATTCAGATTAGATGCTATGGCCCCCCAAAAATCTAGCTTTTTCTCACTAGTTTTTTATTTTTATGAATTAGCCTGTGTTTCTATGCAAACTGGAACAAGTGCCTGTGATTTTGTGCTATGGAGGTCAAATTAAATTAAGATCTACTTTATAATAAAAGGAATGAATTTGCGGCAAACCAGGTAGGCTGGTTTAAAGTGTGTGCTTGTGGATAACAAGTTATTCACTGCACCAATTTTGCCCTTTTCCCTAGTATTTTTCTCTTTTTCGGAAAACAGCTTTTCCACTTTCTGTAGTAGCCAATTAGTGCAGGTAAAGTATAAAGTGCAGGTAAAGTATATAGGCAGTAAGGCATTCATCCTTGTGGGGGCCTACAGACTGCAGGGCCGTCTTTAATACTGATTGGACCCTGGGCAAACATTTTCTTGGGCCCCCCACTCCTACACACCCCTCCTACACACCCCCTACCCGCCATGCAATTTCGCCCATGCATACGCCTATACAACAGGGGCAGAGCAATACTATGAAATACCGATTGCACAGTAAACAGAAGAATGGCGTGGGTGTATATTTTGCAGGCTCAAGGACAGGGCCGGTGCAAGGATTATAGTGTACACAGATGAAACTACATTTTTCACCCCTTCTCCCCCCCCCCCCCGGCCCCCTCACCTTGA
>NW_017306517.1:1307254-1312260 GCF_000935625.1 Nanorana parkeri | reverse complement strand
CCCGGCACCCTCAGACCCACTGTCTATGCTAGCACTGACTAGCACTGTCATATGTACATGGAAAGCATGTAGTCACCCCCATCACATACAGACAAGCAGCATGTAGTGACCCCCATCACATACAGACAAGCACCATAGTGACCCCTCTCTCTGGATGTTGAGTGTTCCCTAATACACACATGCAGCAAGCAGCAGCCAGTACAGACATTAAAAGAAGTGTGCATTGTTTGTTTCATGTATTTTCTTCACTGGGTTGAGAAATGTATGTTATTTCATTTTAGTCAGGTATACTTGAAATATTGCATATTAATATTTTATGTTTACTTTTGCAGCCAGCAGGTAAAAATGGGTGAGTCTGTGACTCCAGAATTTTGGATTTCTGGTTTACTGCTGTGCTGTGAACAGAACCAAGCAAAAGGAGCTTAGACTGCACACACAGCTGAATGACTCAAAAGAGGGATGCTCCACCTCGTCCCCTCTGGATGGGGTACCATGTAGATTTTCATTATGTAATAGTAGTCAAAAAGGTGCAGCGCAACAGCTGTCACTAGATAGCCAAGCATAGAGAGCACACACTGAAACACTTGCATTTTAGTTTGTTTATTTAAAATAAGGATTTTGTACTACCTGTAGTAATAAACATAATAATATCAATAATGAGCCTATAAAATAAAATAAAAAGACTAAGCTTAAAATGATCACCAGAATTACTATTGCTATGAGTTCTGATTTACCAATCAAAAAGCAAAATCTAAAATATCACAGCCTATCAATTCAGTCCTAGGTTTTTGTATTCATTTTCTCTTTTTCAGGCTCTTTTATTTTTGGCTGGTGATCCTGTTAAAACACATTTCCTGCCCTAAGAGAACAGTCTAGAGTGACAACACTGCTACTCCATGGATACAGTACAGTAAGGTAGCACTGTCACCCTATGATGTTCCCCTGGTTTGGACTGCAAACACATCCCCATTTCATCATCTCCATTACATACAGTAAGGCAATGGTGTTCTGTGGTTGAAAGAAGATAGCTGGGAAGGTGGACAACATTGTTTGACATTTCAATTCTGAGCACAGGAAGTTACCAGTACACTCGATTTCTAAATCAACGGGTATTTTTTTCTTAAGGAATGTGTCTCCTAAGGCTTGCTTAAACCTGCATATGTTTTTTTGGTTTTGCTGTAGTGCACAGATTTCTACAGTAGAGTGTGCTCAGTGGCTTTCTGGGGTGTTTCCTCCGCCAGACTCTGTTGAGAGATCCAGAGGGCTGTGTCAGGGATACATTATGGTTAGCACTGATATGTTTTGGTTAGCCAATCATTGTGGAACTTGTTTTTTGTGGGTTGTGTCTGACAAAATCTCTGAGCATGGTTTTCAAATGGTCTTTGCCCACAGGTTGTTACCAGTTACTAGGTGCTGGACTGCTGCCCAGGCCTAGGGGCCTTGGACCTCTGGGCCTACCATGTGCTACTGGTCCCTACTAGATACTTAAGAACTATCTAAGAATACATCTCACCCATGCTGGTCTGGCTGCGGGGAATTATGGGGACACTGGAGCACACATGAACCTCCTCTGGCCTAATGACTTTCCCAAGATGATCCATTAGTTTAAAGAGATGCCACTGAGGACAATGTAGTAACACCTGAACCTCCACTGGTCTAGAGTTGCAGTCATACCTGTTGTAGTAAATGCCACTTCTGTTTGCTGTGTGCGGGTGAAATTTGTGTTTCATGCAGGGATTACCAGCTTTGAGAAGAGTGTGCTATTGTTGGGTATTCTAGTCCTCCTTACCCCATTCTGCTTGATATAAACCTTTAAATAACATCAAGCACTTTCCGCTGCCATATTTGCAAGAGGTGCAACGGTTGTGAATACTATACCTGGGGACAAGGTATTCTCAGTTGGGGGTCCCACTTGCACTATACAAGTCCTAGTTGGGTGGAGGAACTGTCAGAAAAACTTACTATGGTCTGGTACTCCCAGCTTGTGGAGGCTCAGGCTTCAGTCAGTTACCACACAGGTGCATGCTATTTTACTAGCCTGAAGTTAGAAACATGCAGATATGTGCCACAAATTTACTTTATCTGAACAAAGAAAGCTAATGCAGTCACCACATCTAAGAACTTGTAAGCTGCAATGTATTATATTTCTGTTCCAGGGTTTAGATACACTTTAATTACTCTTCACACTGTACTAGTGAATTCAAAGATATACCTACACCAACCCCCCCTGGATATATGAATGGTATACGTTATACTGCTATAATTCCCTCATTATTGGCGACACTTGTTCATTGGGTTACTGTGCATCCGTAGCCAACTCTATATTGAGAATGCAAGCTTGTATGCTTCCTAATGTTGCAAGTCTTTGAAGAGCATAACCCTTATACAAACCAAGCATTTTCTGTATATATTGATCTCTAAATATACTTTTTAAACTCTAAAAGTGTAATGATTGAGCGATCTATACATATAGCATGTAAATCTAAAATTATAAAAGACTATGCATATTGATAGGCATAAATGAAGTGCAATTAAATATTCCAATATCTTTCCAGTGAAGCTGCTGGGAAGTCTCCAGTAAATTATACAGATTTCTATTTTATTTTATTAATTTATTGTTAAAATTATCATTTAGCAGTATATTACAGTGAACCATATTAGATATTTCCATTGACTCTACTTCTCATTAATTCTTCTCACACCACTTTTCTTGTGACATTTGAACTTTTTTCATTATATAAAGCCGATTTTAAAATGACATTTCAGAGGAACAATCAGGGATACTAACATTTTATATTAAAAATTCAATCTATGAAAAAGTTAAATGCATTCAGGTTGAAACGATGATTTTAGTTAATGTTTTCCATATGGCATGATTTACATTTTACATATTTTGTCTTGTCTACTGTGTGTTAGGTTAAAATTAAAATGACTGCTCATTAAACACTGTCATATACAGGTCCTCTTTATCAAAGACCACAAAAGTTGCAACAGCAGTTTTTTTTTTAACTTGTAAGAATAAATAAAGAACACAAAAAACTTTGGGTTCCTCATACAGTTTAGCTCTCAAACCTGCATACCGCAAAAGGAGCAGAGCAATGTTTACATAATATTGGGCAATAATAATGTATGCATATAAATATGGTTCTATTTTACTTTTCTTATCAGATAAGTATTGCAGATATAGGACAGTGGCTCTCACACACAAGCTCTCCTGCATTCTGACACACCCCACTTAAAGCATATCTAAACCAAAAAACTAAAATGGAATGTATTGCACTTTACTAATTCTTAAATTTGGTGGCTGCGTTCATTTTCGAATTTTTAGGCTTTTTGCTTAATTTTCACCTTGTGATCCAGCTATTAAAAAAATTAAACTAATGCAGCTGCCACATTTAAGGATTGTAAACTGCAATATGTTGCCTGGTAATCTAGCCAATATCACCAGGTAAAAATAAAGGAAAATAGCCTGAAAAAGAAAACGAATGCAGCTGTCACATTTAAGGTTTAATAAGATGCAATATATTACATTTTTGGTTTTGGATTTTCATAGGCTTACGCACTGGTCTAATCAACATCACTCTCACTTTCTGAGCAGTCTGTTGATTAGGCAGTGTTCAGGGGGGCATGTCAGAGTTCTGGGTTGCTTCATGAGCATGATTTTCTCCTATGTGCTGTCAGAAATGTTTGAACCCTTACTGCAAAAAATAAAAAAAGTATATTTATTACTGTATATGCAGCCTGACTGCATTACAGTAATCAATTAAGATGGTTTATTTATGTTTTAAAATAATGAAGCAATGCATAAAGCTTTTTTTTCTGGTAAAATAGGGCTTTCTTATGGGAATAATGTTTTGTAAAAATGTTTTTACTCACTACGCAATCTATAGACAAAAATGCATAACAAAAATAAAAGTGTGCTTTATAGCTACTTTGACCATTGCTACTGTAAATAAAAAGTATACATTTTATTCTATAATTTGCTTTGTTTATACCGGCTAAAATTATGATTCTGATATCATAATCAGCTGTGGTTTACAGCACTGAACAGCAATGTGTGGGGAGGGGTTGACAGCACTGATCAGCAATGGAAGGTGGGGCGGTTAAGGTGGTTAAAATCACTGTCACTGATTAGCAATGCAAGGGAGGGGTTAACAGCACTGTCACTGATGCCCCATGAAAGGTAGGGTAATAGTACTGACACTGACAACAATACTGATAGTTATCATTATGGCCACTGACACCAATGCTAGGTGTTATTATTGCGGCCACTGACACCAATGATAATAGTTATTATGGTTGTCATTGTCACCAGAGCTAAGCATTATTATTGCTACCAATAACGCCAAATGCTGAGGGTTTATTTTTGCTGGCACTGATACCAGTGCTGGAGGTTATTATTGTGGCTAGTGACACCAATACTGGGGGTTATTATTGCAGTCACTGACACCAGTGCTATGGATTATTATTGCAGCCACTAACGCCAATACTGGCGGTTATTACTATGGCTCACATCAACTTCAGGGCTTAGTTTTCTTCCACTTTCTTTTCAGGGTGCATTAAAAACAAATGCATCTGGACTCAAATTTTTGATGTGTCACAGCCTGTTATTTTTAAATAGAGTGCTGCCTAACTCGATGCATTGCACCTCAATGCTGTTATCGTGTGGTCCTCTGGAAGTGTGAGTAACCAAATTTGAGGCCCTCTATAATTGTACCTTTATTTTACACAGCAGGCAATGTAATACAGGATTTGCTGGCAATAATGCTTGGGGTCAAAATTGGTTAAAACATTGACCATCTTCAACTTTTTAATATACTGTAGCTGTGCTTATTGTTAAAATATTATATGTTGAATGTGATGTAAAAGTGCTGCTTTTATAAAGTAGCTTTTAGCATCTGCAGTTTCTAATACCCTGTTTTTACAGTTTGTCCAACTTCATGTCTCCTGCAAATCTCTATTGGCCTACGAGACAGTTGGTCACCGGGATGCACTAATAGGAATAG
>NW_017306517.1:1287401-1307109 GCF_000935625.1 Nanorana parkeri | reverse complement strand
GGGGGGGGCAAGTAGTAGTAGCAAGCTCTTATACTATATGAAAGTGTAGGAGCTTTGGACTGGCACTTTTGCACTGTAAAACCAGAATATTAGAGACAACTGCAGGTACATCTCTAAGGTCCTGGACTTTAGATCTGCAGCAATTTTTTTAGAGAGCAGATTCTCTCTACCAAAGTAATACATTTTTAGTAAAGTGTAGTATTTTCCAGTGCATACTATTTATATATTTCTTGGTGTAGAGATCCTAAAGCTGAAGTTTAAGCTGCTTATATTTTCACCTCCCTGGTTCCTTTCTACCCCTCATCAACAAGCTAATAAAATGTTTAAATAAAACAGTTTTCATCATATACCTTATTATAAGCCCAGTGATGTCATCACTGAATCTCAGTTTGCAATTTGGACAGATAATGGCAGACGGATGGAGCCGACAAGGTGCTGTACATAGTGTTCTAAAGACATTACAGCACTCTGCCTTAGTAATTCTCTTAAAAGCCATCAGCCTTGGTGCAAGTAGTGGGCTCCAGTGATGGGCTCAATTTTTGAACATCAGCAGTTCATGTGTTTGGCGAACACACGAACTGTCAGGCGCACTGCGCCTTATGAAGCCCTGATTGGCTAAATCCTTGCACCTGACCAATGGTCAGATGCAAGACTTTGCCGAATCAGGCCCCAGTACTCATCATGACTTTGCCCAATCATGGCTGACCTGTCAGATGCTATACAACTGTAGACAGTTGGACGGAGCTGGCTGTCACCTCTAGCTCTGCCCAATTGTTTATATGTTGCCAGCATCTGTCAAAATGTAATTCTGCAGCGGGTGTTCTTCGTGCATGGACGGGACAGCAGGCATCGTTTAAAAAAAAATATTTCTATTTATTTGTTATTGTTTTATTTTTTATTTCGTCGTGGACAACTCTGGACTTCGTAATTGACCCTAGGATTACGTCGGTGTCTGGTCTTTTAATTTAGAATTTGATATAATCCTTTAGTGAATGGGTAGGGGTACAAGTACCTCTTACTCATTCACAAGGGAGGCCGCATCTGGGTGCCCCTTGTTTAAAGGGGTACCCTGATGTGAATAAGCCCCCTGCTCGCACCGCCACAACCAATGCCCCAGGGGCAAGGTGCTTTTCCGGGGACACTGTCCTTCCTTCTGGAGGGTGGTTACTTTTTTTCTCCATGGTCCCTGTGTGTTGTAAAGTAGCCACAGCTCCATCCTCTCTTCCGTGATTGACTACAACCTCATGTTTAGTTTACTAAATTGTTTCCAGATTGTAAGCCATCAGAGGAGTGAGCTTGGAGAGGTGGCTACTTTACACCACACAAAGGGACCATGGGGAGCAAAAGTAGCCACCCTCCAGAAGGAAGGACAGTGTCAGCATTAATTCAGAGATGATTTGAGGATCTACAGCTGAGTGATACACAAATAAGATACATTTTTGTTACTATTTAAGATACGTGAATGCATTTTTATGGTTTAACTCCTGAGTTTAGTGTCACTTTAAAGTGTGTGAAATGGAATTAGGACTTAGGTGCTAATGAGACCACAGCGAGGCCAGTGGTGCTGGTGATACAAGGGATAAAGCAGCTGGAGCAAAACAGCTGCTCTTGTAGGTGCTACATGCTTTTCGATGTAAACAGACTGCCCATTTGGCATCATGAAAAGAGGGCTTGTACCTATGTGCAGCAACATCAAAGAGTGTGAAAGGGGGCCAAAATGGCATATTTGTAGAAGAAACATTTTTATTTTGGGTCCACCACAAGACTTGATTTTCTTCAAATACGTCAGTTAATGAAAGCTCAATGCCCATTTTTAAAACATCCAAAAAATACAGTAAGCGTAATGAATGTGTACTTATTTCCAGAGGTCATCCATTCAATTTCAAACATACATTCATAGGAGAGCAGTCTGCTCCACCCGTGCTTACAATAGCAATGTGCAGAACATTCTCTTGGTCCCTCTAGTCATACCTTGAACATGACACATGTCATCCTTTTATAAATTGGCTCTCTTTGTGTTCCATTCTAGTCGAAAGCTCTTGAGACAAAACTGTAAAGGAGCTGCAGGACTCAGATGTGCAAAAATTAGTGTGCATGAAATAGATAACAGCCTGAAAGAGGGAAACTTTCACAGATTTGTCCACTTCCTGGGGTTTAGATAATATTGGCAGATGTTAGGTGTAAAGGAAACATCTGCATGCATAATAATGAGTGTTAGTAGAATTTAAAATGACAACTGTATCAAGCTCAGATGCTGTTCAGCTCTCCCATTTGTGCCGATTTGCATACAAATTAAATAAAAACAAATATTTGGTTTTCAGAATCACTTGACAAATAATCTGTGGGGGTTTGTCACAACAGGGTTGAATATACTGGCTGTTTGACAGATTATGTTTTGAAAATAATATTTAGTTAGCCATGCTGTTATCAACTAAGGCGAACAATTTCCTTTAGCTTCTGAAAAAAAAAAAATAGACAGCACCAAATTATGATCATAATGAAAACCACAGAACATCTTCTAGAAAATGGGACATCAAATAAAGGCTTCATTGCTCTTTTAGAGTATCTTTTAATTTTTATTTATTCACATTGGTGATGGTGTTAACAGTGACAAACTGTCTGGATCAATGGCAATTTGCAATTCTCAACAGTGAGTCTAAAGTGGATGCACGGCATCATTAGCAGCATTACTAAATTAAGACAAACAGTTCTCAGGTAAAACATTGTCCCTATGGTGAACTATTCACTAAAACTTTCCTAAAGTCCGGAGGAGGAAACTGGCCATCGATGACTTCTATTAAGGTTATTCACTAAGGAGTCAAAGGACATAGAAGTAGCTTTGGCGAATCTTTTGGCTCACTTCAGCCGCTGGAGCCTTTTGGTTCAGCCGAACTAAAGGGCTGCTGTGCGGGCTATTGTGAATTTTGCTTGTGCTGAGCATGTTCGGCTGAACTGAAGGGAGCCAAAGTCTACATCGGCTGAAATCAGCCGTACAGGGCTGAAGTGAATAGCCGAATGATGTTCGGCTCACTTCACTTTGGCACGGTTATTCACACGACTGCCTTCGGCAGCTTAGTATATAACCCCCTATGAGTCAAAATGGTGGCATGGTATCATCAGGAGAAGAGGCGCATTAGCATGTGGCAAAAGAGAAACAAATCGGGCAAATGTTATAATAAGAAGTGTTTATCTGGCAGTAATTATTACAGTAATGGTGGCAGTTAGAAATGAAGGGGAGTTGGGAGGGGAAGGCCAACTTTAAAAACTTGAGGATTCCAAATCCGGTAAGGATATAATTCTAGGCAAACTGGACAGTAGGTGGAATCTATTGAGGGGGGGTAACAAACAGAGGTACGTTTTAGTCAAAGTTCGGTTTTAAAAACAGGTGCCTCATAGTATTATGTAATACTGCAGCCATTATCAAGCAGGCTAATATTTCTGGTATTGGTTTTCACCCAAGTTAGGGAAAATCTCTTCCACAGATAGACGGACAGTGAAGATGTTCTAACCTTTCCACACCTTACTAAAAAGTGTTCATATTGCTGTCTGTGTCCCTGTCGAGGAAGTTTCATTTTCCATCCTGTTGCAGTGGCACCTATCATCAATAGAGGAAGTGACAGGAAATTTCAGTAAAAGAAACAGAGGCTCTAACCCTACCTATTTTATCCAATGCAAACATTAAAGTTTTAGAGTTAGGCTTTATGTTTTAAAGTGTATATATAGTAAGGTTATCAGATTTCAAAATGAAATCTGGGGCACTCTACTGACCATGCCTAATTTAACCACACCCATAAAACCACATCCTCATTTATAGCCACAGCCACAAAACCATGCCCCCATTTTAGCATGCCCTGAAACAATTGGTTGTAGCAGGAAAATACTGCTGAGCACACAGAGCACCACAGCGAATCGTGTATGTGGCCAAATTGCGTTATCAGTGGGAGTGGCTAAAGATGCATAGTTAAATAAACCCTGGGCCTACCTTACTATGAGTCAAGAATATGTAATTCATGGACTGCAGGGATCAGGAGTATGCAACCCACAGAGTGCAGCGATCAGAAGTGTGTAACCCACAGAGTTCAAGGATCAGGAGTGTGTAACACACAGACTGCGGGGTTCAGGAGTGTGTAATGCATGCACTTCAGGGGTCAAGAGTGTGTAATGCACAACACAAGGGTCAGGAGTGCATGGCACAGAGTGCAGGGATCAGGAGTATGTAACAAAAGAGTGGAGGGGTCGCATGGAGTACGGGATCATGGGTAGGTAATGCATGAAGTACAGGGGTCATCAGTAGGCAACACATGGAGTACAGGGGTGAGGAGCAGGTAACGAATGGAGCACAGGGGTCAAGAGCACATTATGCATGGAGTACAGGGTCAGGAGTGTGTAGAGAATCATGTAGGGGTAAGTAGGAAAACCAAAAACGATCAACTTTTCCCAGTACAATTCCACGTCCCAGTACAGATTTCACTCCCAAACTCCCCCTGTGATATCAATTTATAGAGGGAATTGGTATTATGTGATATCAATATCAACATATATTTTATAATTTATTGACCAGTAGAACAAAAGAGACAGATTCCCACCAGGTCTAATTCACACCCAAGCCCTAAATTTCCCCTGTTAGGATCTCGGGCAGATAAGGGTGAACATCAGCAGACACCTCAACCACACAACAGCAGGAGACAAGATATCTCTGTACACTAGGCCCGGTGCTGTCAGAAAAATGTTTGTCTCTAATAAAATCCAACAAATCAGTCATAGTGAGATTACACTGATTCCTTCTGATAGTACATATTATAATC
Source organism: Nanorana parkeri (assembly GCF_000935625.1). NCBI lineage: Eukaryota > Metazoa > Chordata > Amphibia > Anura > Dicroglossidae > Nanorana > Nanorana parkeri. Next base: position 1,302,304 of record NW_017306517.1, on the reverse strand, counting down.
TACATGACCATATAAAATGGTAGGTGTCGGTTCGATATAATCATCTAAAAACCGACAAAACCGTTATTTAAGGCATGCTTGCAGCAGCCATGTGGTGAGTGAACTTGTTGCGATTGGGCTGATGCGCTGGTATTGGAAATCCTACACCTGATACAAGCATCAGAAAAGGAGGGCCCAAATAGCCTATGGCCACTTCAGAAGGCAGAATTTCTCCTCCCAGCAGGTGGGGTGACACCTCCTGAGGTAATTGGCCAAAGGGCTAGAGCCCGTTCCACACCCATATCCCAATAAATTGGGTAGCTGGCATTATGAACTTTGTATTTGTCTGGGAGAGTGTATCTAAGGACACTTTGTTTACAGATTTCAAGCATTCTACCACCAGTAGGATAAACAATACTGCCCAATGGTAAAGCTCTTTCTGTTTTTTCTCCTATTTTATTTTACGTCACTAGCCAGCGTTTTTTTGTATGTCATTGTCTTTCTTTTTACATTTGTACATATTTTCTATGCACTGCCTGCTAAGGGATATTAAACTATAAAATTAATAAGTGGCCTTTTGTGTACTAAAGTATGAATTCATCCTCCTAAAGAGATTGGTCATTGTTACTAGTGTGTGTATGCTTGGTTGTAACCTCACTGTTAATCTGTATGAAATTGCATTGTGTGATTGCAGATTGCATACCGAGTAGTGTCAGTGAGTATAAGTTAGCAGATCCACCAGAGAGAGATCTGTGTGTCTATGGTTTCCTAGTAGACCAGTCAGCATACAAACTGCAGGTAGTGGCAGACTACCATAAGTTGTGTGTCTGGTGTGTGAGCAGGGAAAGTGGTAACGCAAGGTTTCTAGCATGTAGGATGGCTTGAGGAATCAAGCCGTGAGTCTGTATCCAGTAGCAGGCAGTGGTATTACATGCCGTGACAATTGGTTCACAGGAGTATATTATCAGCCCAAAGTAAGTGCTTTGCTCCCTCCTCCGTCAAATGAGGACCCTACTTTGGTTTGTGAGTTGCCACAGGTGGGCAGTCTGTAACACCTCCTATTAGAGATCTCACCCCCCCACATTACCCCCATTACAGATCTCACCCCCCACTGTAAATTAGCCACATAGGAAAGAATGGGATTTCTACTTTACACAGATTTTCATGCAGCAAAACAGACAAGTTTGAATAGACCCTAAAATAAACCTTTACTGGGAGACACATGGTAGCAGCGATTCCCAATCCTTTGGTAAACATGCCAGTTGTCTGGCTAGTACATTGATCAACTGGGTTTTGTAAGATTGAAATCACTGACCTGGAACAAGTATGCATATCTGTAGTCAGGCATCTTTATTTGCATATGCGTTCCAGGTTAGGGGCACAAAGTTTACAAGCAAGAGGGTAAACATGACAGCCAGGAACCTAGCACATGAAGAATGAGAAGTAGCAATAACAACCCCCAAATCTCTTAGAAAATGTTACCTTTAACTCTCTAGCATCAGGAAAACTGGGAGCTTTAAATCCTCTATGTTTTTTCTTTTTTTTTGTTGCAAAAGGAGGGGCCATTTAAATTTTATAAATGAGATGGGTTTCCCAAAGTAATCACATACTGTTATGCAACATCTTGCTAATATAAACAAAAAAACGATAGCACCATTATTAAAATCTAAACTACTGCATGTTCAATATACAGATATATAACTGTACTTGGTACAAGGTCAGGTTAGACTTCTCTAAATTAAAAGCTATTCCGAGCTATAGCACTCATAATCATCTAAGATCTAAAGGAGTGTAGTACTATTTTAATGAGGTTCGGTGAACATAAAAACTCCAGGCAACTGCCTGTGATTTATAAAGGCATTATAACATCCAATTAACTCATTAGCCATGATCAGCCATTTTTCAAATATCAAATTGTACATGAGCATGTTTATATATGTGGCATCACTTGGTGTAGATAGTCTATAATATAGGAGTAGAATGAGAAGATTAGGGGGTTGATGTATACAATCTTTACCCACCATATAGCTGGGTGACCACCATTCGCACAGCGTTACTGCTTATAGATAGAGCTGAGGAGAATAGGAAATTCCAGTGCCTATGTTTTACAGTATTTATGAGTGTGTAACACACAGACTGCGGGGTTCAGGAGTGTGTAATGCATGCACTTCAGGGGTCAAGAGTGTGTAATGCACAACACAAGGGTCAGGAGTGCATGGCACAGAGTGCAGGGATCAGGAGTATGTAACAAAAGAGTGGAGGGGTCGCATGGAGTACGGGATCATGGGTAGGTAATGCATGAAGTACAGGGGTCATCAGTAGGCAACACATGGAGTACAGGGGTGAGGAGCAGGTAACGAATGGAGCACAGGGGTCAAGAGCACATTATGCATGGAGTACAGGGTCAGGAGTGTGTAGAGAATCATGTAGGGGTAAGTAGGAAAACCAAAAACGATCAACTTTTCCCAGTACAATTCCACGTCCCAGTACAGATTTCACTCCCAAACTCCCCCTGTGATATCAATTTATAGAGGGAATTGGTATTATGTGATATCAATATCAACATATATTTTATAATTTATTGACCAGTAGAACAAAAGAGACAGATTCCCACCAGGTCTAATTCACACCCAAGCCCTAAATTTCCCCTGTTAGGATCTCGGGCAGATAAGGGTGAACATCAGCAGACACCTCAACCACACAACAGCAGGAGACAAGATATCTCTGTACACTAGGCCCGGTGCTGTCAGAAAAATGTTTGTCTCTAATAAAATCCAACAAATCAGTCATAGTGAGATTACACTGATTCCTTCTGATAGTACATATTATAATCTACATGACCATATAAAATGGTAGGTGTCGGTTCGATATAATCATCTAAAAACCGACAAAACCGTTATTTAAGGCATGCTTGCAGCAGCCATGTGGTGAGTGAACTTGTTGCGATTGGGCTGATGCGCTGGTATTGGAAATCCTACACCTGATACAAGCATCAGAAAAGGAGGGCCCAAATAGCCTATGGCCACTTCAGAAGGCAGAATTTCTCCTCCCAGCAGGTGGGGTGACACCTCCTGAGGTAATTGGCCAAAGGGCTAGAGCCCGTTCCACACCCATATCCCAATAAATTGGGTAGCTGGCATTATGAACTTTGTATTTGTCTGGGAGAGTGTATCTAAGGACACTTTGTTTACAGATTTCAAGCATTCTACCACCAGTAGGATAAACAATACTGCCCAATGGTAAAGCTCTTTCTGTTTTTTCTCCTATTTTATTTTACGTCACTAGCCAGCGTTTTTTTGTATGTCATTGTCTTTCTTTTTACATTTGTACATATTTTCTATGCACTGCCTGCTAAGGGATATTAAACTATAAAATTAATAAGTGGCCTTTTGTGTACTAAAGTATGAATTCATCCTCCTAAAGAGATTGGTCATTGTTACTAGTGTGTGTATGCTTGGTTGTAACCTCACTGTTAATCTGTATGAAATTGCATTGTGTGATTGCAGATTGCATACCGAGTAGTGTCAGTGAGTATAAGTTAGCAGATCCACCAGAGAGAGATCTGTGTGTCTATGGTTTCCTAGTAGACCAGTCAGCATACAAACTGCAGGTAGTGGCAGACTACCATAAGTTGTGTGTCTGGTGTGTGAGCAGGGAAAGTGGTAACGCAAGGTTTCTAGCATGTAGGATGGCTTGAGGAATCAAGCCGTGAGTCTGTATCCAGTAGCAGGCAGTGGTATTACATGCCGTGACAATTGGTTCACAGGAGTATATTATCAGCCCAAAGTAAGTGCTTTGCTCCCTCCTCCGTCAAATGAGGACCCTACTTTGGTTTGTGAGTTGCCACAGGTGGGCAGTCTGTAACACCTCCTATTAGAGATCTCACCCCCCCACATTACCCCCATTACAGATCTCACCCCCCACTGTAAATTAGCCACATAGGAAAGAATGGGATTTCTACTTTACACAGATTTTCATGCAGCAAAACAGACAAGTTTGAATAGACCCTAAAATAAACCTTTACTGGGAGACACATGGTAGCAGCGATTCCCAATCCTTTGGTAAACATGCCAGTTGTCTGGCTAGTACATTGATCAACTGGGTTTTGTAAGATTGAAATCACTGACCTGGAACAAGTATGCATATCTGTAGTCAGGCATCTTTATTTGCATATGCGTTCCAGGTTAGGGGCACAAAGTTTACAAGCAAGAGGGTAAACATGACAGCCAGGAACCTAGCACATGAAGAATGAGAAGTAGCAATAACAACCCCCAAATCTCTTAGAAAATGTTACCTTTAACTCTCTAGCATCAGGAAAACTGGGAGCTTTAAATCCTCTATGTTTTTTCTTTTTTTTTGTTGCAAAAGGAGGGGCCATTTAAATTTTATAAATGAGATGGGTTTCCCAAAGTAATCACATACTGTTATGCAACATCTTGCTAATATAAACAAAAAAACGATAGCACCATTATTAAAATCTAAACTACTGCATGTTCAATATACAGATATATAACTGTACTTGGTACAAGGTCAGGTTAGACTTCTCTAAATTAAAAGCTATTCCGAGCTATAGCACTCATAATCATCTAAGATCTAAAGGAGTGTAGTACTATTTTAATGAGGTTCGGTGAACATAAAAACTCCAGGCAACTGCCTGTGATTTATAAAGGCATTATAACATCCAATTAACTCATTAGCCATGATCAGCCATTTTTCAAATATCAAATTGTACATGAGCATGTTTATATATGTGGCATCACTTGGTGTAGATAGTCTATAATATAGGAGTAGAATGAGAAGATTAGGGGGTTGATGTATACAATCTTTACCCACCATATAGCTGGCGGACCCACATTCGCACAGCGTTACTGCTTATATCTTATAGATAGAGCTGAGGAGAATAGGAAATTCCAGTGCCTATGTTTTACAGTATTTATCAGCACCTAAGTGTTAGCTGGAGACCAATACATTGTTCTATGTAATACCAAAAAAGGGGGCAGGTCTACCATACCAAACACGTTTGTTTTCGGACCGGCCGAATGTGATTTTTGAATTTTAAAGAGATTTTAAATAAACTATTTCTGGAACTATAACCCGATGAAATAATTTTTCTTTGCATGACTGTGGGAATACTTTACACTGAGGACTGATGGTAAAGAACGAGATACGAAAGACGCCACAGTAACGGTGTCCCATCAGACAAAGCGTTTGGAGCTGTCTGTTACAGCCGAAAGTTTGGGGTGAGTACACACTCTATTAGGGGGATGTATTGATCTTAATACAAACCCCAGGAAAGCACTACTTTACCGAACATTGGAAGGCTCTGCTATTTGGCTTTGAAGCGGAGCTGTATATTACAGAGACTCTATTTGTTTATATACATTTTTTGTCAGCACAATTAATTGTCATTCACAATTATTTTCGTTTGTATTTTTGTTTATCCACCTGAATTTTTTCACGTATGGGATTTGTCACCTAATGGTATTAATGCACATGAAGGTGTAAAAAAGTGAAGGACTTTTTTAATGTGTATAGACTGATCCACTTTATCTTTATACACTGAGACACCTAGAAGCACTTGGTTAAAAATCACCTCCTAATCGTACACATGTTTATTAACTGTTACAGTGCCGTGCTTTTTATTGACTAACGGCACTTGCATTTATGTGGTTTTCTTATGATTTGTAGTTCACAAACACGATTATATGGTTTTTTGATTCACCTACTAGCGATGTTAATTTGGTTTAAACACTTGGTGTAGATAGTCTATAATATAGGAGTAGAATGAGAAGATTAGGGGGTTGATGTATACAATCTTTACCCACCATATAGCTGGGTGACCACCATTCGCACAGCGTTACTGCTTATAGATAGAGCTGAGGAGAATAGGAAATTCCAGTGCCTATGTTTTACAGTATTTATCAGCCCCTAAGTGTTAGCTGGAGACCAATACATTGTTCTATGTAATACCAAAAAAGACCCTACTTTTGGAAAAATGTAACACTTTTTAAAGAAAAGTGAGCACATTCTCTTTCTATAGGTTGTGAAAAGGGCCTGATTTCTGTCAGCACTTAACCTCCAATTTAAAACCTCTTAATAAACTGGTTTACTAGGTTATGTTTTTGGTGAGAAATGCTTACCCTTTTTATAGTGATATATTAGTAGTTTTGAAAGTAGACTTAATGGCCAAAAAAGAGTAATGTGAATATGTGAAAACATAGGCGCGCCAGTGATGTGGCCAGGGAGTCAAGGGGACGGTAGTTTGGGAATCAATGCTTTACAATACTGTGACAATGTATAAATGAGCTTCTATCAGATGACTGTTTGTTTACTTATGATGGGGAAAGATGCATCGCCAACAACTACACAGGTGCCCAAAGGTAAATTGGGGTAAAGGTCCCCTGTCTGGGTATAAAAGCAATACCTTATCTATGAAGTAGGGCTGTTTTGGACAAAACATACCAACCAATCTGATTCTGATTTAATTTTTCACTCCAGGTGGCAGAGTGGAGCAAGAAAGCAGAGGACTAAATACTGTTTAAAAACAGTGGCAGAGCATATTAATCAGGTAGAACATGAGTACCCAATCTATGACCCACTGGCTGGTTAAGGTCTGCTGGTTGCTGTAAACTGACCTTGAGATTCATAATTCGACCTGCTATGGTAGAAAGGTTAGGCACAAACCTTCTAGTATCCTACAATCTCTATAAAAGCTTTAAACATTTTTTTATACTGGCTGGGGCCAACTTTTAATTGCTTCACTCTCATTCATCAAGGCTTTATGACCCCCTGCCATCCAATGCTATAGCCCAAATGCCAAGCTTTTTCCAAGGCCTATTGCATAATTTTTGGATTAGCTATTAACCCAGCCTTATAGATGGGCTCTAAAACTACACTGACCTTCTGTAGGTAGGAATCCCAGTCACGACTGAAAATAACAACATTATCTAGACATGTCGATGCATATGCTTTGTGGGGCTTAAAAATGTGGATCATCATTTTATGGAATGAGGCTGGGCCTTATTTAAGCCACAAAGGAGAACCATGTACTGGTAAAGCCCATCTGTGGTCACAAAAACCTTTTCCCTTTACCTGTTTTTTAAGGAAATCTACCAAAACCCTTTAGTAAGATGAAGGGTAATGTGCCTGTTGGGACCCAACCTTTTCATCAAATTTGGATATTTCATTTTGTTTCTTAATGTTGTTGCAGAACCTTAGGCTGCCATCTGGATTTGGGATAAGCAATATGGGACTTCACCACTTGCTATTAGATTCCGCTATAACCCCAAGCGTTAACATTTTCTGTACCAATACTGAAATGGCTTTTCTTTAGGTGTCTGATAAGGCTTTAATATTTCTTGACATGAGCATCCATCACAATGTCATGGGTCTGGGCTGGATAGTGGATCTTCTCAATTACTAGGAACATATACTTCTTATTATGCAAAAACCTTATTTTAACAAGTGTGAGAACAATTTAGAATGAGAGCTGTTCTGAGCTTATTACATGAATGCATGCGATTTTTGAAATTAGTACATTTACATAAACAATGTGGAGCCTTTCAAACTGGGTTGGCATAGAAACTGAACTACCAATAAAAGAAGTACAGTTAGCACAGACAATGAGAGGTTAACTGTCTTCTGTCTGCCTAAAATCAATCATTTTAAATAATTTGACAACCAGTTTGTAGTTTACAAAATTGGAAAAATCGTGTTAAAAGTGTTAAGGCATTCAACCTATAGTACATTAGGTGCTATAAGTACATTTGTATCTAGTATATTGACAAATGTGAGAACCAGTCTTATGCTGCATACAATATTAAATGCACAGAATGAGACAGGACGTTTCCATATGTGGTTATACTAGCTGGAAAACATGCATTAAATATATGAATGAAAAAAACAAGGCATATGATATGGCAATTCTATACTAAACATTGGCTCTACATAAAAATGGCTGACCAAAGTAGTATGGTGGACATTAAATATCTCTCACATAAGGGCAGAAAAGCCTTTCAGGATGGTAATTCCAACACACATGCTACATTATGTTAAGTTGGCTAGATAATTTTGAAAACAACACTTTTCTTTTTGGGGCCAGTAGCGTGAACTTGTTGGTGATACATACAAAGCCGCCTTTTGCTAGCAGCACAGCACTGCACACGATTGCAGTACAGTTTACTACAGATTATCACCACAGCAGCCCATCTTAAAACCCCTATTACCGTTCCTGCTAATCCTCTATTGTCATCATAGTTAACATGCCATCCATTACCATCTGGTTCCACTGATTCAATGCTGACTGTACAATATATTTGCCTTGTGTCTGTGTGTCATGAACATTTTATCAGCCATAAGACTAATGCACATAGCCATGCAGATGTGTCAGTGCACAGAGGCTTAAATGTTTGTGCACAAATTCCACTGACGTTGAATGGTCTTTCAGTCTGTACTCCTGTGATGTGTGATCTCTTAACCTCAACCTGTGCCTGACCTTCATTGCTTACCCGGCTTCCTGCTGGCCTGCTTTTGAATTTCCCTTGTCTGCTTATGTTTGCTGTAAACCTATTATGGAACTTGGCCTTGGCTTCTGACCAAGATTCTGCACACCAATACTGTACTTCACTGCCTGCATGTTGCTGGCCTTGGCTTGTTGCTGACCCTGGTCCTGCTTATGATTTTGTGCCTCACTGCTCATCTGTTGCTCATGACCTTGGCCTGTAACCTGACTCCTTTTTGAAATTCCGTTCCTGCACCTTGGCACTTGTACCCTTAACCCTTCACCCTTGCAGGCTTTCAGGGGGGCTCAGATGGGAATTGAGCAAGAGGTTACCCTCATTTTGGGCTCCTCGGACAGGTATGTGACATTGTGACATAATCCAATACAATTGTTATTTCTAGTTGCCTCGGCTCTCAGTCCTCAAATGTGGCCTACTAAAAAAGGCTTACTTGTGTCTTTGAAATAACCCAATGTGATTTTTGTTTCTATGCATCATCTCTCCCTCTTCAAATGTGGCCTACCAAACAAGGCTTGATGTGCAGTGTGTCTCTGAAATATAGCCAAACATTACCACTTTATAGAGAACCAAAGTGGTTAAAGAAGTTACCTGATCACTTGGGAATTTCCAATAGATTATCAAAAACATCTATTACAAAATTCAAAAAAATGCAATACCATCACTGATTGATGTTGCCAATTCTGTGGAATGTGATGGTGTTGCATTTTATTCAATTTTTGTAATAATAAAGATATTTTTGAAAATGCTGCCCAGCTGATCAGCTAACCGCTTTGGTTCTCTACAAAGTGGTAATTTTTTGCTATATTGGTATTAAGTTACAAGCCAAAGAAAATATATTGATGAGCAATTTCAGCAAATTGAAGTAGGACCTATAGGGATTCTATTTTTCTTTAGTGTTGATTTGTCTCTGAAATATGTCTGCTTCATGTCTCTGACATAATCCACTGTCATCTTTATTTCTGGATACAAAAGGCTGGTATCCCCCTCTTCTAATGCAACCTACTAAAAAGGATTACATGTTATGCAGCATGTCTCTGTAAAGGTTCTACCTCTTACTCTGACAAAATCCACTGTAATTTTAATCTGAGATTTTTTATAAACCAGCCTTGTTTCTCCCTCTTACATTGCTGCCCAATCAAGCTGCTTACATATTATCCAGCCAACGTGCTATATGTCTGATTATTGTCTCTGAAATATGGCACTGTAACAGCTAATTTTTGAATGTAAAGTTGTGGCTTTAAAGTATTTTTGTGCACTCTCTGTTGACATTTGATTTCATTTTGTAGATATTAGTGTGGTACTGTACTAAAATAAGTTTATAAGCTATTCTATAAAACATGATTTGCCACTGAATGCCAATTCATTTGAGGGATTTAACTTTATTTTATTTTGAATTGCAAACCTTCTGATAGCTGTTAGATCTGTTCTGTCTGCTACCTCAATCATTCAGTTCTGACTATTACAGCTAGATTTTTAAAAAAATAAGGTATCACTGCAAAAACTACCTAAAACATTTTTTTAAAGACTTTTCAGGCCTGTGACCTTCTAGCATCTATTTCCTTTGCACAGATATTATACAAGCAAATGCAGATAACTGCAAAAGAATGCAATGCTGGAAGAATGCAAATATGTTAATTTGTTAAATAACATAAAAGAAAAAGATTATTTGCGATGATGGCATGGTATAGTATTTAGTATTTCATCTAGTTGAGTCCATATCCTTTTTACTAAGCAGCAATCATTTTGTCTAGCTCAAAATGTACTTCTTCATTTACCGTTCCTAAACCATGTTCTTTAAGACAACACCCACCTATGGTTGCTATGGTTACAATACAATGTATAAATACATTTTCATATTATCCCCAAAATATATACCCACTATTAACTTTACACAGGTACTGCTATCATATACATAGGTGTTTGCAAACCCCTTTCAAATCAAATTCAAATATTGGCTTTTTTTCCACACTGACACTTGCTCCATGTGATATGCTTTTCTCCACAATGCAAAGAGAAATGCACAGAGCAAGTATCGGCATGGAATCGGTAATGGAAGAAAAGCCAAAAGTTATGACAAGCAGGGAAGAAGATATGAAGAAGTGAGATCAAGGAGAGAAATAAAGTGTTTTACATTTTTTTTTAACATAAAGGTCATATCGTTCTGGTGAGTTTTTGGTATAAGCACTGTGTAGAGGAGTGGGCAGTGTTTGCAGTGGAAACACAGTAGGGCTGTAACTATTTTCATAATCGATTAGTTGGCTGATAATTTTTTTGGATAAAAAAATACCATCCTTAATTTAAAATAAAATAAAATACACATGGAATCTTACAAACATAAAGCTTACTTCAGAATAAACAGCATGCACAATTTGTTTGCAATCCCACCGCACTGGAACGCACGGCATTGTAGTACAGCTGAATGTAAATACAGCAGGTAATGGGTGTATTGGGGGAGGTCATGGGGAGCTTTCCTCAGTGCAGGGGTCTGCATCCCATCTGATCCCGGCTGAGAGCAGTGAGGATCAGAGGGGACACAGAGCCAATGAAGCACCAGCCTGCAGCCAGGAGGAGAGAACCAGGGGATCCAACCAACTAATTGATAATGAGAATAGCTGACAACAATTCTCATTATTGATTATTATCGATTCATGGATTAGTTGGTTGCAGCCCCAATACACAGAGTGCTAGGTAAATAGATGTATGAATAAGAACATAACCCTGTTTTATTGTATCTTATTTAAACAACAAGGGCTGTTTCTTGGCAAAGTTATATTGCTGGAAAGCTACTGTTCATACTTTTTGTTTGATTTTGCACTATTAAGAGATTAATTATGTTTCACAGTGGGTAAGGATAAAAGTAAAGGTTGCACATTATGATTTGAATAATATATACAAATATACAGATGGATAACAGATGGATTCATAGATGTTTGTGGAGATGTCTAAGGTAGAAGAATATTTGGTGCATGTAGCAACTGAGCAATGGCTAGTGGGAGAGGATATTGCAACTATTAAAATACATTTAATATTGGAATATTTGATATTGGAACAGCAGCATTAGGCAAGGTATTGATAGGGTGATGTTTCCCTGAAAACTACATCGGTAGCTCTACAACTGTGATGGGATTAAATGTAACTTGCTTAATGGACAAAAGTTGTACATTCTTTATTAAAATAAGGACTGATCAGGTCACAAAGAGACCAGCAAATAAAAAAAATCTCTGTGAGTGATAATAGCTTCAGAAGTGCTTGTTAACGCCTTCTATTAGTACAGAATACAGTGCTTGAAACAAGCAGGAACATAAACTGAAGCTAAGATAATAATTTGCATGGAAGCAGATGCATATAATGTATCAGACCCACCAGTACCAACTGGGAAGGAAGGATGACACCAATAAAAGTTTTTGCAACAGCATCATTGATGCCACAAAACGAGGGGTAGGCAAAAAGGTGGTGTCAATATTGTGAAGGGTGGTACAAAAGCATCACTCATTCAATAATTTTACCAACCCAATTCATATACATAACTTCCGCTATTAATTACTTTACTTTTTTTTATCGCTGGCTATGTTTGCTAGTGTGGAATAATGACCATTATATGAACTGAATTCTAAATAATTTAGAGCTGAACTGTTCATACAATTCATGTGTGAGCCTTAATCATTTTGAATATGAGTAATGATGAACTATAATTATATGCCAGTCAGTAGTTATGGGATGTAAATGTATGAATTGTGGATAATGAAGTGGATGAGATTACATTCAAGTGGCCTGTAATCAAGTATTGAGGACCATAGTGAACCTATGTTGTGGAATTCAATGTTGATGATGTAATTACAATAGCAGTATGTGATGAATTATAACATGTTGTCCTGATGTATGAATAATAAAGTTTTACATTTTAACAATATTTAATAAAGTTAATATATTTTTGTAAATAATGGTGGTGCATTGAATTAATCAAATATGATTTTCATAAATTGAACTGACATAGGTTCCTTGGCACAGTCAATTTAAAATCCCATTGAGTTTGTATAATTTGTTGTGTAATTGGCTTTAATAAAAGTTAATCTCTCCAGTCTTATGGCAGATAACTTGTTGTCACTTTGAAAATGTGCTCAGAAGACACTTGAAATTGGCTAAGCGAGTCACTGGGTGGCATAAACATCATCAACTTATGTATGCAGTTTGAACTATATTTATAACTTTAGTCTTGCATTTGCTTAAGGTGGCTCTGTTACTAAAATAAAACTTCCAAAACAAGGATCTCCTGGAAAGCATATTACAAATACTTGCCACTCCCACTAAATGCACCACCAAATGCCGATGTAATGAAGAGAAGTCACTCCCTGAAGTCTGTTCAGAATCTGGCACTGTGCTGGCAGTGGGAGAGATGAGTATTTTCAATATTCTTTCAAAAGGACTATTTTTAATGTAAATGTTAGTTTTCTTTGTATGTTCCATTCTCTTGCTAACCTGGCAATACTTTTCATAATCTTGTGGTATTTCTTTCCAACCCTTGATCTGAAGATCACCACCTTGCTGGGAAAAAAATACCATCATGACCAGCATGGTTTTCTTATGCTGCACACATCCAGCGTTGGCCAGTGTGTTGCAGTTGTACGCAATGCGGTGGTTTAAATTGAGCCCATCTGGAATAAAGCAATTTGACTTGTCTAGCGAAGCGGCTACGCTGTAAAATGGCCAGCGCAGCCCTAACACATTGGGTGTGAATGGGCCCTTATACTTAAAGTTTAACTCTGTTTATCACTACTGTGGATACATACTGCAACAAAACACATTTTGTTCCTGTAAATTGTTAAAGGGTGACAACCGTTCCTCTCATTTTTTGTGCTTCTATCACAAGGACAGGAGCAGAGATGAAATGAGATCACAGACCAAATTTAAAAAAAGCTTGACAGAAATATTTAGTATTAACAGTTCCCTGTGTGATTTTCTACCAAATACATTAGCAGTTCTCCAATCTTTTACGTTGCTTAAAGTTGACCTTTCAGTGACATTACACGTTTGCATGAATACATTTCTGACAGGTCACAATAAACAGTAACAGTATATTTATCATTCATAAGCCATCCTTGATCATCAGTCTTGTGGCTCTTGCTAGGCTGACATATTTGTCTGTCTTTCCCAGTGCACAGCCTGGAACACGGTAAATTTGTAGCAAATCACAAGGTGAGAGGCTGCAGCAGGAAGCTGAATTGTCTGATCTATTTTCAGAACAGCACAGGCACCAACATTGACATGCTTTTTTATTTCTGAGTTGGTATCTGAGTCCAGTAAGTAGATGCTGTCACGATTAGTGCACTGGAGCACCAGGAATACTAAACTCCGGGTCTTGCAGAGTAGTTTATTGTGACGAAGTTGGGAATGTGCAGAGATACCGGTCTCTGAAGAAACAGGGACAGTGTGACTGCACAACAAACGCAGGTGGGCCAGAGTCACAGGAACTAAGGAGCCGCCTGGCCTTCACCAGAGCCGCAGATGGTGTGTATGTTGAGCTTCGGGCAGGCCCGGATTCCCCACAAGGCCACCGGCGGCAGGGCGCAGAGGGGCGGCAGCGGTGTCCTTGTGGGGAAGTTCCAGGCGCCGGGCGGTAAGTTTCCCTCTCTACATTCAGTCGTGCTTTGTACAAGCAGGACTAAATGTAGAGTGAGGCAGGCGATTGGTTGTTTACATGTGAACTCGGCTATGTCGCAGAGATCACATGTAAACAGTGTGCAGCCTCCCCCCTCCACCCTGCACTTACCTCTCTCCTCTGGTTCCGTCCTCTGCCGCCGAGTCTCTTCTCACTGCAGTGAGCAGAGCAGCAGGGTTAAAAGTAACCCTGCCGATCCATGTAGACAGTGAGAGGGGAGAGCTGTGCTCCTCCTCGCTCACCTGTCACAGGAGTTCCAGCACAGTGCTGTGCTAGAACTCCTGTATTGGAGGTGACAGGGTCAATAAAGAGAACCTGTCACCTCCAAAGCCTATCACACAGGGCATTGTTTTCTCCTGTGTGATTGCAATAAAGTTAGGTGAAAAAAAATGTAATTGATAAAAAAAATTAACTAAATAAAAATTAAAAAAAATAATATGAAATAATTACATAAAAAAATTAAAAGGTGATTAAAAAGTAAAAATAATAAGAAACTAAATATTTTAAAAAGTAAATAAGATAAATAAAAATCTAAAAAAATGTAATTGAAAAAAAATAATTAAACAAAAATTTAAAAAAATCAGAAGAAATAAATAAAAAGTGATAAGAAAGTAAAAAAAAATAAAGAAACAGTAAAACATTTTTAAACTAACCCCGCCGCCCTGCCATCTGGTTGCCATTCTCCATTGATAGGAAGGAGGGGGGGGCACATCACAGGACCTGGCCTTGGGGCGGCAGGGAGAGTAAAT
>NW_017306517.1:1278839-1287269 GCF_000935625.1 Nanorana parkeri | reverse complement strand
GTGTTAAAAATGTATCCCCAGGTCCCAGGTTGCGCCCTCCCAGGCTCTCTGACACACCAGTGCAGGCACAGTGCCAGTGGTACTCAGAGACTACATACAGCACACTGAACAAGAAACAGGGAGCATACAGGATACAAGATGCAGGAATCAGGCACTAGAGGGAAGACCCAGGAACATGCGTGACACAGGGAGCAGGTAACAGAAGGGAACACAAAACAGGTGTGAGGCAAGAAACAGCAGAGGGGCAAAAGGAGGAGGGAGGTGCACAATAGTGCAGAGCACAATAACCACGGGAAGCAAGGGCAGGAGGCAACCACAAACAGAGCAGGAAACAATGCTCAATCATGGGAGTGAACCTGGAGTGGTGGCTGCTTTACAACACACACAGGGACCATGATAACAAAAGTAGGCACCCTCAAGAAGGAATGACAGTGCCAGCACAAATTCAGAAATGATTTGATGATCTACAGCCGAGTGATACACAAATAAAGTCCAGCATTGTTTACAGTTAAGGTACTTGAATGCATTTTTAAGAGTTAACTCCTGAATTTAGTGTCACTGTAAATGTTATAATTACACATGCACGCATGCAACATGAGAACATATATGTGATGATTATAGTAAGCCAAGCTTGCTTGGTACACATTTTCAAACTTTGTAACTATTTCTTTGCGGTTAGGACTTGTGTAGACAATTTCATGACTTACAAGAAATACTTCTGACTGATACAAACTGTAGAAAGCAATATGGATATATTATTTACTATGTTCTTTCTATGAACATTTCATTAAGCAATTAGATATATATTTGTTTAGTTTACAGTCAAGCTATAATGGCATGTTGTTAACCCACAAAATAACATTTGTTGCATTTAACATTTATTTTTTGTTTCATCTTGGTTATGTATAAACTTATACACTTTATATACTAATGTAAGTAAACTAATAATAACTATGCTAAAGTGTAAATAACTGCCAGGTATTTTTTTTTCAACACCTTGAATAAAATAATGTAAGCAAATTATCAAGACAACAGCAGTGGTGTAATCACCCAAAATAAATAAAGAAAATGCAAAATTCCAGAATTCCATTAGACTCTGTGCTTTAGGTCATTTATTTTGGTTTGCCCTGGGTCATTAGAAGAAACACTTATGCTCTCTAGCATTAAACCCATAGTCATTCTATTCTCCAGATATTACCCAGAAGCACTTGAGGATTGTTAATGATTAATGCCATCACAGTCCAGCCACAAACCTTTCTGCTGCAGATAATGCCAGGCAGCAAGCACGCTTGACACTTTTAATGTATAATTAAGTAGAAAAAGTCAGCACTCAGTATGCAAATTTTTCAAAATGATGAATGGTGCCATACAGCAGTAGGGATTGATTTGGTGTAAATGAAACTAATTAAGGAAATGTCAAACATAATTAATAAAACAGGTTTAAGCTGCAAAACATTGTCAGTTGAATGAATGAGTAGGCAGTGGCTCCCATTGTTTCTGCTTTATTTAGAGCTGGTGTTTAGCTTGTACTTCATTCCTAAATGCACTTTCACCACCTCACACCCTCCGCTACCAATTCCCAGAGAGGGGGAAAATAAATTTGCGTGTCTCTCCACTGACTGCAGAAATTAATTGCAGAAATCTTGTCCTATCCAAGTGTTACATTCACTCACAGGACATTAACATAACTAATTTAAAAAAGCCCAAATGACTGCATAATAGAGGACTGTCAGTGTGCCTGACAGTCTATGGTCATACCAAATTAGCTTGAGTTTCTAATTGAATTTTTTTTTTCTCCCTCAGAACTCTTTTCATAATTTTATTCTTAGCTATTCAATTTTGATAAGAACAAAGGTTTGATAATTTAAAAAAAGGAGAGCTTGACCTATAATTACAAAGAGGAAATTAGGAGAGCAGGGGAAAGTCAGATTTAGCCCCACTAATGATGCAAGAGACCTGATGTACTCTAGGGAGTAAGAAGAAAAATGGAACTCTGGTTTTCACGGGTGACCTGTGTGCTAGGGGCTGACTGCTCCTGTGACTCCACTTTCCCTGCAGATCACTTCATTAACATTAAGAGGTTACATATCCATGAAAAGTAATACTTTACTGTCTGTTTGTTGTTTTATTTATTAAAGTATACTTAATACTCATTATATAATTCATATTCCATTTTATTTTAATTTGTCAGTTTAGAGTGTTTTCTTGGCAGGTGATCAAACACAAGTAGGATTCTGCTGTTGGTATTAAGTGCATCTTTAACACATGCAATGCTTGTCCATCCTTCTCAAAATGTAGTAGTCCAATGAAGAATTGAGAATCTTGACTGTACAAGTTTATTTCATATTACTGGTAACGGGAACTGAAGGAAAACCTTCTTAATGGGACAAAGGTGGAATAAAACACCCCCAAAAATTCCCCATTCTATCCAAAACAAACATCAAAACAGTTTGGCTTTAGAAATACTTCAATCCCATTTCACACATAATGGGAGCGTGTGTCAAAAGCTCAGAAAAGTGTGTGATGCGCTTTCACTAAACATGCATTAATGGCACCTCAAATGTGGCCAAACAATTGCATTTTTTGGGGCCTCAATGACATAAGTTACACTGCTATTGTTTTAGCTTTGGACATCATGAGAAGTGTACAGCAAGACATTTTCACAGAAGACAGTGAACAATATTTTTATACATTTTTCCAAATGATAATAAAACAACAGGGAGGCATGTCAATATAACTGCAATTATTCACCAGGTCTATTAGAACAGGTTGGATTCTAAATAGTCCTTAGCTGAATTTGGTACCCAAAGTGGAATTTAATTTTTTCAAAAAATGTTTGCAGATTCACCACTAGAAATAAGGAACCATCTATAATGCAAAACATAGCCTTTGCTTTAGGTCAACTGTGTTACAAGAACCAATCATTTAAAAGAATGGATAATCCAGCCCCTTTTTATAAATGGGTGATCTCACAGCAGCCATGTTGTTAGTGTGTGTTGGAACTGTTAGGGGAAGAGGACACATTTTTGTAGGGAAGATACTGGTTTTTATTTTTTTAATGTGGCATTGGTACATGCCCCTATGGCAGTTCCCAGCTTTCTGGTTGCCTTTGGCTTTAATACTGTTTAGTCACTGTCCTAGAAGAATCATGCAGGTTATAAAGAACTCCTGATCTACATGATTGTTACAAGTCTATGGGAAAAATAGGTCCCCATTTGGCACATCGGGAAGGGCAATGATTTCTCCCGTTCTCTATTGAACGTAACATTTTCAATAGACCCTTTGTAACGACTGCCGCCGCCATCCCTAGCAGGATATCGGGAGCCTCAGCAGCCAGCCGCTCCTCGATCTGGCCGTTTGCGATCCATGGTGGAGCGCACGCTCGTCACTTCCGGGTTCGGAGGCCGGATGCGTTTCGCCTTGGAACGCGGAAGTGTGCCGATCCGTGCGGCGGCTCCTCCCCTCTCCCTAGCACTATATAAACGCCCAGACGAGACAGCATGGTGTTCCACTATTGAGCCAGAATGCCTGCTGTCTCCTGGGACCCTCCATCGCCTCCAGTCTTGTTGCCAGCAACTCTCCCTGGGACCAGACACCCAAAGGACCTACCTTCCAGCAATACCAAAACCGCAAGTATCCAGTGCAGTTGCACACTCTGCCATAGAGACTATATGCTTTTCTGGACTTCAATCTGAAAGCTCATCTCAAACTTGCTGGGGGTTCTCAATTACATTGTATTACTGCAATTAAGCTCTCACACTGAACCGCTCCTCATTATTTCATATATCAACATTGCTGTTTAAGGGTAGGGCTATGAGGAAATAACCCTCTCTAGACCAATTACCGTTTACTTTGTGGCTGTGATGCTAGAGACCCTAATTCTCCGTTAAGCTTGAGAGTGAAACCAGGGTTCCCTGCCTGAGAAGCCTCTGCAGTTGTGATCCTCAAATCCTAACCTATAGCAGGTGTGACACCCTTTTATTCCTCTTTCCAGGGACTCCTTTACTCTGTTAGGCTCACTTATGTCAGTGTACCCAGGATGTTATCTTTGTCATGGATGGAACATCCACTAGTTGACTGGTTCTGTTTTGTTCTGTACTAGTGCCCCTCCATACTTGTATGCACCATTCATCACGTGACAGCCCTGACACTGTTACTTTAGCTCAGTGCTTTCAAAAGTCTCAAATATTTTACCATACAGAGGGCTTTTTTGAGGTGGGATATCATACTCCCCATTCTAGATAGCTGCCATTTGTTACCTAGTACCCCTAGGCCTTCCTCTAAACATAGCCCCCTTAGGCACCTCTCAGTTTGTTCACATACACACACACTTTTCTCTTCAGTCATCTCCTTCTGTATGGGGCATCCATTCCATCTCCCCACAAATTCCAATTGGATTATGTAAAACAAAGAACTTTACTTATACAAAAAAAACCTCATAAGCAGCTATTATCTTCAGATTTATCAAATTGCAGAGGTCTTAATGTGCTTTTATGGTCCATTTTAATGTTTCACAGTTTAGGTGTGCTCTTCCTAATCTCTCCCCTGATAATGCTAACAGAACTCTTGGGGGAACATGGCCAAAGGTACTTTGTCCACCCAGGGCCGGGGATGCTTAGTCTGGCTCATATAGTGGCTTAGACCTCCTCACGCACAGAGCAGAATGACAGTGTTCCTTTTTTTCTAAGCCTGAAACAAACGCCCTCCAGTTGTCCAACTCCAATCGTTAAGTCTCCTTCAGTCCAAACTACTCTCTCGCCTGGTTGGAGCATCCTCCTCACTTCCTCCCATGCTTGCCTTTAGGACTTCTCCAGAGCCTTGCTCATTATCTATTCAATCCTGTACGGCTGTCTCCTACTCGATCTATCTTTAGGGAGTTTCTAAAAAGTTAAACGTGACACTTTAGGGAAGTCTTTCCCAACTGTACCTAACAATTGAAATTTTACTTTCTCAGACAACTTATTACTCATGAGCTGGTCCACCTGACCATAGTAGAAAGAGGCACACACGTTATGTAAAAGTTAGGTGCAAAGAGGGCTGACTTCAGCAAAGTATTTTTTCCCTGCAAATTATAAACAACCACAATTGCATGTGAAACAAACTGCTTAATAATTAGAACAACAAAATCTACTGTATCTGCTAGCGGAAAAAATACATTCCTTTATTAAATGATGTTGTGGGAAATATATATTTTAATCTGTAACACCATTAACGGCACTCTAATTTAATATGCTCTCAAGCAACAGAGCTTTTATATATCTTTCCAAATATTAATGTCCGATAGTAGATTTATGGAATGTGTGACTTTGACCCTGCAAGCAATTAAAACTGTTGAGTCTAAATAAAATTATATTCCCACAGAAGGAGGTCTCAGTGGTTTTTTTTGAACGTTTTGCTTTAATCAGATTTTTCCTCTTTTTTTTAATGGTATTTTTCTATAACTAAGTGGATTTTTTTTAACAGGGTCTAAAATAAAACTAATAAAGTAGGACTCATCACAACATGTATATTGGAAGCACTAAAATGAGCTCTCACTTCTTTAGTTCTGTTCAAGTTTTGCTAATGACATACACTAGGGGGTACTCATCAGTATTCATATTAATTATGCAATTACAATATTCCATGAAGGCTGTTAAAATATGATTTCCTAACAACTGAGGAAAATATGCATACCAGGTCATACCGGCCAAGCCATTAATTGCAGGAATGCTATTTTTAATTTAGCTTGTGGCACTGAGGTAGTACAGGAGGAGGACACAAGCAATTATGCAGGTAATAGATTTTTTTTCCCTTTCAGAAACTGTAGTGATACTTCTCAGCGAAGTGTTACATTTATAAAGATTCTGCCCTCCTGGTGGGCTTATGTCACAAGTATCCCACTGAATGTCTCAACACAAGGGAGAATGTAAGAATGCCCTGGCCTATTTTTTCTCTTTTTTTATAATTATGATTACTTCTGTCTTTTTTATGACTCTGTTCTACATTTTGTACTTTTTCTTTTCTCATAATATTCAACACATATTTGCAAAGCCATTTATTCTCTTTAAATTGTTCTTAAATGTGTTTTTTTTATTTAAAAAATTTACTTATTTACAAGTATTATGAGTGTCTGCCTACTTAATCACAAAGCAAAATGTTTATTAGGCAAGGAAACATAAAACCTGCAGGATTGTAGGTAAAGGTATCTATTACCTTTACTTAGTTGTTTTAGGTCTAATCTCTTGATAATAGGTTGAACTCGATGGACTGACGTCTTTTTTTCAACCTGACTAACTCTGTAACTATGTAACTGAGCCCACTATGACTATGAGCGGATGACAGGTATCCACTTTAAAAGCAAACACAATTGACTGTATACCCTATACAGTCAATTGTGTTTGCTTTTAACGTGGATAGGGACCACATCTTTTGAATAAGTATACACATTAAAGAGTATGTCCAGCCCAAACATTTCTATTAGTTTTCAAAAGAGGGAGAAGGGTTAGAATCCCAGGTTTGGCTACACTTAAACTTACATTAAAATCGTCATGATTTCTGCATGTTTGCTAGGCAGCTAGCACTCCAGTCCCAACAATTTTAATTTCTCAGTCTGTATGATCTTACTGCATTTACACTGCAAACCAATAACAAATTTGGTTGGTAGTTTTCCTGCAAAATCAATTTTGTTTAAATTTCTTGGCTCATTCCTACTTTAAATTATCAAGTCATATATGGCTACCCTAGGCTGTTCCTGTTTTTTTCCTACAATCTCAAACAGAAAATGGCTAATTGGTATATAATGAAGACTTTCTCTTTGATTTGTCCTTAGCCAAATAAAGTGTTTACATTTAAAGTAGAATTACACTCTCAAACTATTTTTCAATAATGCATCCAGATCAAACAAATATACACTGTCCAGCAAAGTATTTCTTTAAACTTTTGCCAAAGCAGTTACAATCATCATGATTTCAATCAGCTGGCTTAATCTCTTTCAGCTCTGCTTCCCTGAACTTCCTGTCCAGTACAAGACCCAAGGGACAACACAGTTTCCAGCAGCTGTTTTTTCAGCAGCTAGTAGATAGACAGTTGCTGGAAACTGTCTTGTCCCCTGGGATCTTGTACTGGACAGGAAGTTCAGGGAACTAGGGAGGAAGGAGTTAGGGGGGCATGGGAGTGACTTGCCGTGCTGTGCCTTTGGAGATACACACATCTTACCAGCACACAAAAGGGTAGCTCCATAGGACCCTGCAAGGGAAAGGAACCACCCTATAAAATTATATGAGGGCCAGTATTGAGAGGACCAGCTAATTTATACAGGAAGATACAAATTTTAAACATCAAGTAATAGCATCCACTTTAAGTGATTTAATCAGCAATTGAAATAGCTTAAAACCTGTTTGACTTTAATATCACTTTAGCAAGAGCATTCATGAGTTAACTTGCAAACTTGCAGCCAAAACAAAATAACAGAGCTAACTGCAGCAGACAGTATGGAGTATAGGCTGTGTGCCTGCTGCTTCAAAAAACCTCCGTTTAGAAAGGCTCCGAGTCACCTGCAGTTTTCCCCACTTCTTCGTAGATGAGATCAGACACTCCCCCCCACCCAGATTCCATATACAATATCTGTTGTCTGACCTACCTCTCAGCAAGCTCAGGCATTGTTATGTTTTCTGTATACTAACTTTCTGCTGCAATAGGTATGTGGTGATAGCTTATGCTGTCAGCTACCTGCTGATAACCAAGAAGATTTTTCAATCTTGTAGTGATCTAGTAAAATGATCTTGCAGATTTTTACCATTAACACAATAAAGCTGCCTGTTTATGTTAAAATCTGTCTCCTTGATTCGTCTGTCTGTGTTTTAATTAGGGAGCCCATTGTTTTAAAGGTTTGACATGATGTATAGTCAAATCTGCAGGATTTGAATCTTTTTTTCCAAATGGCCATGTAAATGGCCTTTACATTCATAACAATGCTAACGATCACTTGTTCAGAGTTCACCCTACACCCTCTGAAACCAGAACATGTCATCATCCAGCTGCAATCTTTGGAATCTCACTACACAACTCAATCAGGGGCATGTCGTCTCTCAATCCATACTAAACCAGATTCTAAACCTTCATTTGCTGCCATAAACCACTGACTAGAACTGCATCCAAATTGCATCTATTCTCATATATTTCTTTATATGTTTTCCCCTGGGCTAATTTAAGAGAGGCTGCTTTCTGTTTGTGGATGCACTGTTTAATATTAGAAATAATACTCTGTAACAGGTTTTGGCCAGTACCAGGAAGGAAGTATGTCTATAGGGGTCTATTCACAAAGCTGCCGAGGGCAGCCGAGTGAATGACCGATCAGAAGTGAAGTGAGCCGAACACTGTTCGGCTATTCACTTCAGGCTGGTACGGCTGATTTCAGCCGTATATCGGCTGAAATCAGCCGTACATCGGCTT
>NW_017306517.1:1240349-1278671 GCF_000935625.1 Nanorana parkeri | reverse complement strand
GCCAATGGCCGGCCGCTCGGCCAGCTTCGTCTTTCAGCACGGCTCAGCGCTCGACTGAGCCGCTCGGCCGTGATCGGGAGCTGTACGGGCTATTGTGAATAGCCGTACAGCACCCCCTCGGTTCTCCTGAACCGAAGGGGTCCTGGTGCCGAAGCTAGCCGAAGGATCGGCCGAAGCTACGGCCAGATCCTTCGGCAGCTTTGTAAATAGACCCCTATGACATAAAACTCTACCTGTATGGTCATGATCTGTGCTAGCAGGTACACATAGTACAATTTGATTCACCATTTAGAATGCAAAGGGTTAAAATGTTAGCACTCAAAGCAGTATATACTTTACATCCAACACCAGTCAGTTTTTTATTTTTTACTTTTGGTTAGAGTGGGGAAGGGTTAGAATCTCTATCAAACTTTAAATGTTTGCCTGTGTTTCCAATAAAGCATAGGCACATACATAATAAAGGCCATATCCGGGCAAAATTTAAATTAAACAGGGTTCTGTATAGGTTTTTTAATTGATTTTATTTCATATTATTTAAGCACAAAGCAAATTTAGTCTATGGGGTCTATTTAAAAAAAACAATACACAGCTTTAAAAAAAACTAGCCTGCAAATTTATAAACCCCCGCTGTCTGCTTTACAAATATGCAATGTTCTCTGCTGCTTAGGAGCCAGGAGGAAAGCCCGGTCATGTGACCTGCCAATATCACATAATCGTCTCTTCTCTAAACATGGAGTTTTCTCTGTTGCATTAATTAGAGAGAACTCCATAGGTTGCAAAACACAGGCCACGGTATACAGTAGTATTGCAAAGTATTTGATGCGTGAATAACGTTATAAATATACTCTTATGTATGGATTACTTTTAAAAGTAAAGACAAATGTCCATTTCCTATAATTGATAAAATATTAATAATGAGTTTACTGAGGTTCTAACCATTCCCTACTGTATCCAAACAAAAAAGGACTTGTGGAGTTGGGCTTTAACCTCCCCAATATAGTGCTGGTGAGTAATAGTATATTCACATTTAAGGTATCACTTTGGCTTATCTTAGGCAACAAAAGATTGATGACAAAAGTTACAGCAAGAGCATTTCAGCATCAGTCCTGTCCATGTAAGGTCAGGGACTTGCAGGCATGTCCTGTGTTGCAAGTTCTGTAAAAAAGCACAGTGAGTAGAACTTATGCGTCAGAATATTAGCCCGCTCCTGCTGGCTGTTTAATAAAGGAAGAACATTATTTTGTATCTCGGTGTGTAGTGTTCCTATTACTGCTACTATTGTTTGTTTTGGTGGAGATAAGCCAAGCCAACATCTAAGAAGTAATTGGAGAGAGTGGAGCTTAGCCTCACCTGGTGTGGCATATAGTATGTTCACTTGTATTGCAAGTTGCTGGGATTCATGATTGATGACATAATATATGGATCCAACTCAGAACTATTCTGACATTTCTTTAAAGCGATTCAATTACTTGTTGCCACCCTGTATAGATAACTGTTAATACTTATCTATCCCTACTGTCAGTCTTTAGTCACTTCAAGAGCTACTGTCAGCCCCGGATTTCCCACAAGGCCACCGAGGCCCGACCTCGGGGCGCCAGAGCGCAGATCTGGCTACTGTTGTAGAAGAATCTTCTGCATCTGCATCACTTCTGTGTGTATTTGACATCTGGTCCTTCTCTGTTGTGGTTCAATCCACTGGCCTCTGTCAGCACTGTGTCTTGTAGTGTCTCTGGATTAAGCACAAAAAGATCTTTTCAATCTAACCAGGAGGATTTCTTTCCTTTGCTCTGGATACAGCCAGCATACAATCTAAAACATAAGTTCAGTAAAGGCTAATCTCAAAAGCAAAAAGCCGAGATAAGGTTAAATATCTCCTGAACCTTTCCTGTATCTACAGTTCAGTAAAGGCCAATTTCAATAGCAAAAAGCCGAGATAAGGTTAAATATCTCCTGAACTGCTCCTGCATCTACAGCTGGGCTCCTACATACTCCGGTCTCCTGATCCTGACCCTAGAGTGAAGATACATTACTGTGAGTGCAACATTTATTATTCAAACAAAGCCTTTTGACTTTATTTATTCGTTCTTATATATTTTTTCTTCCTATTTTTCTTCACCAACATTTTTTTTTCATACACGTGTATGCTAATTTTTGATCTAGGAGACTGACATTCTCTTTTTCCAACTCTAAGATTTAGAGTTCATAGATACCCTTCTGATATTCAAAACCACGGTGAATAGATATACTAGCACCCCAGGGCGTACCTATTTATACATTTTCTTACAAATATAAATGTATGTTTATATCCACTTGCATTTTCTATGATACCAGCCGAGAGCAGTCATATATATAATGTTTATATGCAGGGATCTCCAGTCTCCCTGATGTTGGCCGCTGTAAAAAAACCCCCAAAAAACAGAAAGGGCACCTCCCTGAAATGAGACGGGAACCTCCCTGAAATAAGGTTTTGCAGGTTGGGATGTCTGTATATGTTTGTTTGGTCTTTTTGATACGTATACATTTTAATATATTTAGAAATAAATTCATTTTTTACGATAATAATAATTTTTGTTCTACACTTTGTAACCATGGTGGGATCCCCTTTTGGGGAACATTTGCATTCTTGACATAATAATAATAATGACACCGGGGGACATAATAATGACACAGAGGGGACATAATAATGACACAGGGGGGACATAATAATAATGACACGGGGGGGCATAATAATGACTCAAGAGGACATAATATTAAAATAATAATAATGACACCAGGGGACATAATAATAATGACTCCAGAGGACACAATAATAATAATGACACCAGGGGACATAATAATAATAATAATAATAATGACACCAGGGGACATAATAATAATAATGACACCAGGGGACATGCTCAGGTGTAATTATTATTATTGTTGCTATTCTATGCAGTGGAAGTGGTAGGTGGCAAATGATCCACACATTTACCATAAAAGTAGAATTATGGGGAGAGTGAAATGCGCTCTTCCCCCTAGTTACTGAATCTGCCACAGGTTGGCACTCTTGATCGAGAACTGATCGATCACATACCGCTGATCACTCAGTTCCCGCACTCACTCTCTCTGCAGAGAGCAGTGACTGTGACCCCCCCTCCCCTCTCTGATGCTCCAACGCTGACTGGAGGGATAGATGGGGCGGATGGGGATCTAGACAATATTTTTTGGATCCATCCCAGCTGCAGCGTGTCTCTGCTCTGTCAGCATATAGCAGGCAATATTGCATGGGGGGCGTGGTAGAGGGCCCAAGAAAATCTTTGCCCGGGGTCCAATCAATATTAAAGACGGCCCTGACTCTGGATATCAAAGTATTGTTGACTGCTGCTTAACACATGACTAACTAAAGCATCAGATGACTACAAAACAGTCACTCAAATGTATTTTTGCCCTGTGTCTAGGTTTCAGAAAAAAATTACTTTTTCAAACCCTGTACTTCACCATTAAAATCTTTCCCATATACAAGACAATATTTAGGAACCACAGGGCTGTACTGCTGCTTACTACAGCCCAAATACAAAACTGAATAAAAATATAGTTTGCACATTACCTGAAATTATGCATTTTTAATACTGATTTAAAGTTTGCAGACCTTTGGGATAACACCTATTTTATGTTTGTTGCATTTTCCATTCACATTGCATAACCTAAAATAAAATAAAATAAATTGCTGCTCACATTTTGAAGTGTTTTATACTTTTTTTTACAAATCTTACCTATCTTCCCCCAATTTATTGTTAAAGGAGAACTATGGGGTTAGGGATTTTTCCCATAGTCCTCCCGTCACCCTAAGCTCATTACACCGCGAGATGCATCTTGCGGTATACTGAGACGCCGCAGCAACAATTATGTCTGGATTCGCCCAGCTGCGTGAGTGACAGCTGGTTCTGCCTATCTAGAGGCAGAGCCAGCTGTACCCACCCCCTCCCCCGTCCGTTCCGCCAGTCAGCGCTGGAGGATCGGAGCCGGGAGGGGGGAATCCAGTCCCTCCCCTGTCACGGCAGAGAGCAGTGACAGGATCGAGAAGTGAGCGAACGCCGGTATGTGTTCGCTCACTTCCCGATCTAATGATCCGACCTGTAACAGTTTCATTGTCAGAGGTCGGCTAGAACTATGAGGATGAGTGAAAAGCACTCAGTTTCAGTTTCAAACTGCTCAGAGTAGCTTAAAATTTACACAAATACCTTTACCAAAGAAACAGCTAAAAGATAAGTAAATGTGGAATATAACATGGGTGCAAAAATGGAAAAAAGGGCCTCAGTCATGAAGGGGTTAAAAAAAATATTTGTGGGTATGCTGTGCGAATAGAAACACTTAAAAAATATATAGTGGTTCTATTAGATCTGTATCATCCTGGATAACATCAATTTAATTGTAACTACTTTATACAAGGCTTGGTAGACTTAACAACAGAGTACTTGTTTTTTCAAAAGTTTACTGCTGGAATTGTTAATCAGTAGAACACATAAACCTGCGGAGAGGACAAAGATTAATTATACCTGAGCCTCTATGACAGTGTTTGTGTTCCAGACAAATTATATTTGCTTGCCTTTAAACATTGCATAAATCTGGTGCATGTAGATGAGCGCATGTTTAGGATGAGTGAGCACACTTGTTTGAATGTCATATTTATCCCAGCATTTTGTCAGAAAATTAACTTCTATGGAGTTTGTGCTTGAGTAGAGCATATGGTTCCTGATCTCTGGAGATGACAGTCTATCTGAGCAATAGCTCCGTATGGCTCTAGATCATCCTTTCTAGCAGATGCTTTGGGCTTTTCTTCGATTAAGTGGAGATCATCACTGTTTTGTTTGAGTACTGCTGTGTCTTGTACTCTGAAGTGTTTTGTTAATCACTGTCTCCCTTCAATGCAAGCTGCCAAGGCTCTCATTATATTAGAATTTTGAGACGTCATGCTCCAGTGATGGAGTGTGAGGTTTTGTCATTCTACATGTAACGCAACTGCACCTGTGTATGAAATTACCTCAGAAAAGCTCACTGGCAAAGTATTTGAATTAATGTAACTATGGCATGTTCGATGATACTGATGCTAATTCTATAACATCAAAAAAAATTTGATAGCCTTCATAAGATATTCACGGTTAAATGAATATTGCCACTATTCATTTTTTGTTTGTTTCAATGTGTGGTATTCAAGATCAAACACCATAAAGGTCAATTGAAATACAAATAATACTACACACAAACAAACATACTTTAAAAAAAATATTATTTAACCTCCTTAAAAAATAGTGGAAACTATCAGTTGGCTCCGCCCAGCTGTCATTTGTGTGGAGGTCGACCGACCTTTCTCCACGCTTCTCCTGTCACTTCGGCTCAGTCGAGCAGAAGCATATGGGTTTGGCTTGGCTGAGCCGCTTGGCTGTCTTCGGCTGCTGTACAGGCTATAGTGAATAGCCCATACAGCAGCCCTTCGAAGGGTTCCGGTTGGCGAAGTGAGCCAAAGGATCAGCCAACGCTACGGCTGGATCCTTCGGCTCATTCGTGAATAACTCCCTATATTTGGTTAAGCACAATCTCCCTAAACTCAATTAATACAATTTTCTTGTTTGGCAAAATATAATCAACTGCAAAATTGGGAATTTCTTGGCAAAATCCCTTTGCTCATACCTAGCAGGATGCAAAGACAAAATGAAGTTACATAGCAGTTTATCCTGAAATATGCTTCTTCTGACATTGATATAGGCATACCTGTGTGGCAAGCACAGTTGCAGCATTTGTTGGGTAGTGGTTCACTGGTTGATTTTTGCTGTTTCAAATTTTAGACTTTGCCTGATTTATGTATACTAATGAAAACTGACTTACCAGTAGGTTGTAATTTGCCATCTCTAGCACTTTTATAAAGATGGCAAAGGTGCTCAAAAAAAAAACACATTTGGTTTGTTCTAAATGCCCAAGAAACTACTAGATGCAAAGGCTAGAGTATAAACAGGGCTTCCATTAGAAATCATGGGGCCACAAACCACCACAGGGCATTCTGAAAAAATAACCCCGGGCAGCAATAATTGTTCCCACACTTCCTTGCAGCAATAATGAGTTATTATTGCTGCCCTGGGGGGTAGATTAATTCTGCTGCCCTTGGAGATATTACAATTAATTATAAATAGCCAATAAATTATAGTAATTGTTACAAAAATCTTCATGATGGAACATGGTTTTTTACTTTCCTTGCTGGTGCCTTCACCTGTTAGCTCAGGACAGGTGCACTTCTTAGCCTCCTAATATCAATGCGCATGGTGAGGTGGATTGATATCCTCAGCGCTATGGCAGCCCTGTGCAGGACAGCACTAAAACATAATGATGGGCTGAAAATGGTAAAATAGGCCCCTCTCTCCTGCTGCCAGTTCAGCAGGGGGCCCAGGGATAGAGGGAACTATATCATAATACATTGGAGTGGGCGCCTGGGACTGGGACCTGCTGCAAGTTAAAGAGCTCCCTCTCTGTCCCCGGGTCCCCCTGCTGCCCAGGCCCAGTACAGGAGGGCCAGATCTACCCCCTATTGACTGCCCTGGCTATAGTTTAGGTTGTTTAGTAGCATAGATAATCTACTCTTGAGTGACAGTCCCCAATGGTCGTCAGATACCATAAAAGCAATTTAGGTTGGTTTATAAAACTGCAAACATGTTTTACATTCATCATGTTTACACCAACAAATTATTTTGTCAAAGGGGACCTGAAATCTTTTGTGAGCTTGCCTGTTACATATGTAGATAGATAGGTTGGTTCATGCTAAATGGTTTGCACTCTTGTATTGAATCCCTGAGTTCTGGGTTGGAATTCCACCTGAAACTCTGCTTCGAGGTTGCAGTCATGTTTCTATTAGTTTCCTCTGTTGGGGACAAGGACTAATGTGGATGTATATATGCACTCTGTAAAGTGCAACAATATATGTTGGACCTATAGGTGTAATGGAAATAGATAATTAGATTGATTGGAAAATAGACAGTCATAACTCTCTAGCTGATGAAAACATACAATACATATAAATGTGATCATTCTTTCTTATATCTTTACAATATACTTTTTTAAAAACGTATCTACTATTAGTTTATCCTGTAAAATTATTAAATAAATCACTGCCCTAAAAATGATTAAAAAAAACATGTTCTTATTAGATATCTGATTGATCATTAGGAATTTTAAAATGAGTGCATACATTTTGTACGTATGGGATCACACCAATGAAGACATCATTTTAAAGAATTAAGCATAGTGTTTCTCCTCTACAGTTAAAAATCTTAACTGTTACATTGCTGGTAAATAGCTATGAATATTGTCAGATGAAAATCATTTGAAGCATTTGGCACACAGAGACTGCCTGTCAAATGCCTTCGACTCCATACAGCAGCTAGGGACCCTATAGAGCAGCAGATGGGCCATTAAGCTAGTATTACTGTAGATGCCATCAGTTTTCAGCTCTGACTGGGACATGTTCTTTAGAACTATGAGCAGATGCTGCCATTTAGTGACAGCTTCCTACTATCTTTTGCCAACTGGCACAATTCAATTCTTTGTACCTGAACTATTAAATGTGTGACTTCTAACATATTGCTCTTTTGTAAAATGATGTGAGTGTTCTAAAGTAAAATTATTTTAAAAAGAAATACGAGACTAAGATAACTGCATTATGTCAATAGATACCAATGTAAAGTGGCTTGTATTGTAGCAATTAATTGGTTCTTTCGATGTTGGGCCAGAGATGTTTATGAATCAGAAAGTCAAGATATGGGAATGTGTATTTTTGTGTGACCTTTGGTGATTTGTAATTTTGTATTTTATGATGTTAATGTTCTGCAGAAGGGCTCGCGACCCACTTTTGGGTCGCGACCCATGAGTTAAGAAACAATGCTCTACATGGTAATTCAGATACTTATTGGAGAAATTCTAGTAGAACCATAAAAACTCCAGACAAAGCTTATTTTGGGGAAAATGCACCCTTTATTTCTGCCCTGGCAAAGTAAAGGAATGTCTCCAAAAGGAATACAGACAATAATTAAACCATGAAAAAGTGTCTAACCATTATTTCTATCCAAAACTAAAGAAACAAAGTTTTGGCTGAAGCTTCACTTTTATTGACCATTATAGGTGGTCTATGTGTGTGTGCTGCGGCTCCAGTGAATTACATGAAACTCAGATTAAGAAAAACTGAATGAGATATCAGATTTTAGCACAGATGCATGTAATATGTGTTTAGATTGAAAATTAGTAGCTCTTAAAGAGGAACTGAAGCTGTGCTCAAAAAAAGGCAGACAGAAGGCAAAGGACAAGTCACCATTACTGCTTGTGGTCTCCCTGCAGCTAATGTATTCCCATTACTGACTTACCATGCCTTGTTCTGCACTGTGTACAAGTGGCCATTTTGGTAGATGTGGCATTTTGCTTCCTCATGTTAAGCTTCCAGCAAAGAGAATAGTCAACATCAAATCTCCCTCCAAAATCTCATGACACCAGCAGCAGTGCCTTATATCTCACACTGCAGATATACAGCTATGAGGTTGTAGGTACAGAATTCCATAGACCCCCTCACATACCAGGTAATATACTGCAATTTTTCTGGAGGAATTCCACACAAAAGGGACATCAAATCTTAACATGTTAAAGTTCAGGTCCAATTTAATTAACACAATAATTGGGTGCTTGCTGTTTTATTTCATAGGAGGAAACAGAGAAATTGAGAGTTTTTTTACCTGAAATTTGGTGAAAATCAGGGGATTTTTATGAAATTTTTACATTGTGGTAAAATACATTGGCATCAACAGGGAAGGTGAAATTAAGTAGGTTATGAGGTTGCAATTCACTTTTTTATTTGCTTAAAAAAACAAACAAACAGTTTCCAGTAAAAAAAGAGAGTTAGGTATGCACTCTTCTGAATGAAGTCAAACTGATATCTCTTAATATCATATCATACCTATACTTAAAAGGCAACTCAAGACAAAACATTTTATTTAGCTTTGGATAAAGTAGGGAAGTGTTAGAGCCACAGTCAGGTTTATATTTTAAGATAAAATATGGTCACAAAGAAATGTGGTCAAACCAAAAAATACCAAAAACCAAAGAAATGTTATGTCTTTCTTGCTTTATTCAAAACTAAAAAAATGTTAGTTGAAGTTAAAATGTAACCAATATTTATATAACTATAATAAAAAAATAGCATGTGAAACTTTTTGTATATTTTTAATTGACAGGTCTTTTCAGCTAAACCAAATTAAATACATTCATTTTCTTTCCTTATCTTCTTTATTTCTGTTGAGGTTTCAATAAAGCAATGACTTTTCATAAATGTACTTATTATTAATTTAATAAAATGATAATGCTCTCCTAATATTTATGCTAATAGTTTGATTATTAAATTACATAATTTTAATGTAGCATACTGAAGATGTCATTAGTCCTTAGGCTCATTTTTATTAGCTAAAATGTTGCCTTCTATTCAGCGAGAACATTTATTTAGGATACAACTAAAATTTGACTTGATTTTAAATTGTCAAACAATAAGCTACATCCAGCAGATTATTATGTAAATATATTCCTTATATATAAAAGCAATTAAAACAGAAATGATGAGTCAGACAGTCATTTAGTTATAATTTAAACTAATTAGAGTATCATTACCAATTTAGCTCATTTAAAATTTTTTTGGAGTAATGATTTTTTTTCTGCTGTAAGGGTTTTAGGTATTTTTTTTCACATTTTCAGAAGTGTTTTCAGAAGTATTCCAGAATACAAATAATACCTGGTACTTTTGTCGATATTAATTACATAATTAGCTGAATGGAGTACCCATTTGTGCAGCTGATATGTCACATGATCTTAGAACACCTGTTTATTACATGCCCTAGAGTTTATTAGTGCATATGTCTGAAAAAAGTGTTTGTAGAGAGGCAAAAAACATTGCATATAAAAAATATAAGAACATTTATTGAACATCCACATATTGAATATAAAAGATACTATACGCTCTAAAAAAAAAGGGATCCATTATTGCAATATACAATGTTACCAATAATGTTCGGGTTTAACATATGCCCAGTAATCACCATCTCAGACTAATTGCTTCTATTTGATCAGTCATAATTCCAAAATTTGCATAGATACAAAATACAATTTGCTTTTATGTCACAAGAAACAAACATTGTGTGCCTTGTAAGTGTTAAATGGCAGCTCCATCTAAACTTTTTTATTTTGAATAGTGAAGAAGTGTTAGGACTTCTGTAAGCTTTTTACTGCTGTCTGTGTCCTCATTTGTAAGATTTCCCTTTGACAGAACAGTAAGTAAAATCTCCCCATTTCCCATGGGGACACAGACAGTATTTGACGTCCAACTGAGGCCCTACTCTTTTTATTTCTAATGCAGATAGGTTGCATAGCAAGTAAAGAATATGAAGGAAATGTATTAAAACTGGAGCAGAAAAAATCTGGAGCAGCTGCCCATGGCAACCAATCAGCCTCCATCTTTCATTTTCAAAGTTTAACCAAACAAACTGAAAAGAAAAGCTGACTGGTCACTATGAGCAACTGCTCCAGATTCTGGCTGCTCGGGTTTTGATAAATCCTTCCATGGATTTTTAACTTTATGTGTTCCCTTGGCTATATTAAGCTGCCCTGTAGTAGCAGTATGCTACAGACTGAGCTGTAGCACATTGAGCCAGATTTCCAGCGGACCAACACACTCCCTCCTTGGTACTCCAATAACACTGCTCAGGAGAAATTAGTATTTTAGATTGGGGTACTAAGCAGAGTGGGTTTAACCAATGTGATCTGCATGAGAGCAGCAGACCAGCTCTCCAGAATTCTGCCGCAAAAAGACAGCTTAGCACAGTTAAGCATACACATATGGTAAAAAAATGCCAGCAACTATATGGGTGAGATCATTGCATTTACTATATGTATACATCCTATGCCTTTCCATTTAGTCTATTGCTTATTGTTATGATGCCACCATGTGGTCATGTTTTTACTGCAGTATTTTTTATTGATCCTCCCCTTTGTATGATGCAATTTCCTTCTTCTTTGTAAGTTCCTGCTGCAATTCACGAAGGTTAGGAAGGAAATATTACTTTTGATTTTCAGATACCAACGTTTACTGCATCATATTGTTTGTTGAGCCTTCTGCATGCAATAATTATATTAGTGGATACAAAGTATATGTTAAGTTCAGCTATCTAATAAAGATTGTCTCCAGTGATTATCTCAGCTCCCATGGGGCCAGACATAGAGGTCTGGATAAGTCACAATCACAACAATTGCAGTCTGAATTTGTCATATTCTTTACTTGTTATGTTAAGCAGCCTAAATGCCTAACAAGTAAAAAGAAAGTGAGGCTTCATTGGACAGAGAAGGCAAAGTTCTAACCTTTCCTTCTCTGTCCAAAATGAAAACAAAAGTTGTAGCTAGAAAGGTACTGTCCGGACATAGTGATAGTGTCTGTTAAAAAACCCTTTCCCCTGGCCCACTAATACACACCACTCCAGCACTCCCTCACAGCTCTTTATTCTACCTTTGCTGTCAAAAAAAATACCCGATGCTTTCCAGTATGATGGAGCATGTAACCTCCTCTCATGTCACAGTGCTCAGGCCATGCCGTTAATTGCTAGGTCAAAACACTTTCACACGATGCTGCCTTTAGGCTCCAACACCAACCAACATCTGGCATTTTAGTTTGGGCTGTGATAGAGGAAAGGTGAGTGAGTATTTTTGGGTCAGTGGTGGGAGATTTTCACACAGCTATGGTCACTTTGACTTGAAATGGTGACTCCTTAATGAGGAACTTTACCACCAATTTAATGTCTCACAAAACAGTTACTATTAAGGCATGCCAACTGTTAAGGTTGACAGTGTGCTCATTAAAGCTCTCATGTGTGCAGCACCATGGCAACTTCAATCCAAATAGAGGCCAGGATGGCACCTTCCTTGGCTATAAGTGAAAGAAGGTTGTAGTTCCACTTTAAGCAGATGGTATACAGGAAACGGTGAAAATCCCAATTTCATTCATTTTAATTCCAGATTGTAACATTATACATTGTAAATTTCTATACAGCGCTGAATGAGGTCCAGTTCAGTAAATTAGGAAATAAATTCACACTGTTGGCCATAGTTCTTTGTCAGTTGGCTCATTCTGTGTTGACCATTGGGTCAGGTGAATCTGCTTGTTACTGATCACCAAAAAAAAGACAGGTTGGCATTAGATTACAGTATTTTTGTATATGCAAACTGTATGATGTTAGTTTTTAATTTGTAATTACCATTTCAGGTTCAGTGGTTCCAGTTACACAAATAAACCCATCATCCTGAATTAAAAAAAGCAAATGTTTATTGTTTTATTACACCCACCTAATGTTCGTAGCTAATTTAAAAGGTTACAAATCAAGCATGTGATAGGAGTAATCCAGTGTGGAGTATATAACAGTTTTACTAGGCTACCTCCAATAAACATCACACTGTTTCCTGCAGCTATTTCTAATTATATGCTTGTGATTTTATTGAAGCTTTGTGGACATTAAGAAGCCCATGTTTGTTTTATGTGCCATTGTACACTTGCAAATCAAAGCCCTGCAAGATCACAACCATGTCTCCATAACCTTAATTGGAAAAACTAGCCTTTAGGGTTTTGAAATGTCATGTACAAATTAAGCCTTTAAACTAATTCATTAATTAGTGTTTCATTTTATTGTTTTCTCTATAAATACCACAGCAATGCTTTTTATTATTTGAGAACAAAAACAGTCTACAACCTTTCATATTTATTAACATGTATTTGGGGTTTAGTTTGGAATAGGGTAGGAAAGGGCTAGAACCCCTGTCAGGTTTTAATAGTTGATAAAAGTTTAAGGAAGAGAGCACTACTCTAGAGATGATAGTCAAGATTCATTTTATATAACATTGTATTAAGAAAAAGTTCTTCATAGTTCCAAGCCCCCAACAGAACTCAACAGGTATCATAAGGAACCCAGCAATCTCTTTGACCCAGCATGCAACAATTTATAAGAAACCGCTGAAGAAGGATAAGAAATTATCAAGTTGGCTTCTGTTAAAATGCTGTCACAATATGCAGCAATACTATAGCTAGTATTAGTAAGTCACATTTAATGTTAAAGTTGCTTCACAATTTATCAAAGTGGCTATCTTAGTTCAGCATTTATACTTGCATAGATAAATTGGCCACGTGGGTGGCCAATGGTGTCAAAATCCCCGACTTCTTTTTTAGGGATAGTTGTTCCAGTTGAGCAAAACAATTGGCAAACACACTCATCAATTCGTTGCCAGCTTTACTCCTGATAAACCTGCACCCAATGTAATCTTTTTTGCCCCATGTGCTCCAAGATGGAGACTCTCATAGTTTGGAGTTAGGACTGCACTATATGGAGGTGCCTTGATGTGGCTGTGCGGCTTTCACATTTTCTGCAGAAGACGTGTATCTAAACCTCTGCTTTTAACCTTAGTGGTTAGACAGGTTTTTTTACATGCTGGTTTGTGAGTGTGCCATGATACCTTTCTACTGTTATACTGAGCTTTGGGTCACAGGAGGGTGCTAGTATATGTCCTCCCGTGACCCTAAAGAGAACTATGGGGGAAAACATAGTTCTCTTTTAAGGAGGGGGCAAACTTTGGAGTTGTCACCCAGAGGA
This sequence comes from Nanorana parkeri, assembly GCF_000935625.1. Lineage (NCBI taxonomy): Eukaryota > Metazoa > Chordata > Amphibia > Anura > Dicroglossidae > Nanorana > Nanorana parkeri. The sequence goes on along the minus strand of NW_017306517.1, from coordinate 1,264,989 downwards.
TTCACCTTCCTTTGTTGGAGCATACATTTGTTAAGCTATTGCTGTTTGTCCCCCCAGGTTACACCACTTGTTTTTGGTGTACTCTAAATATGTTTAACCCTGTTTAAAGTATGTCCACTGCTGCAGCCAAATTAGAAGAACACCTACTTATACTGTACATGTTCCCATTCACAGAACATAAACACATTACAAAAATGCTGATTGCAATTTAACTTGCTCTTTTCTGAACATTCCACAATTTAACTTGCTCTTTTCTGCCCACTCCAAAATGTTAAGAAGTGGGCAGAGGAGTTAATGTTTGCCCTTATTGGCTCTGTCTGTACTGTGCTGGTAGGTCTCATTGTCAGTCATAAACTACATTTGGACACTGTCCTATAAAAGGGTTAAAAATCTCAGGGCTTGTGTTCTACGTTGTATGTTGATTAAATATTACTTAAAATTATTATTATCATTATTATGTTTAAAATAAATATTATTAAAAATGTTGTTTGTATGGGAACACATAACTGGCATATAATGGGCTTTTCTCAAACTTTACTCCAAAACTTTTATTTGCTTTAGAGTTTTCATATCTATTGAGTATTGATAATTGAAAGACAACCATGTCCTAAATAAATGTTTGTGTATCTTCAGTATCTTGTCTTTGAACCCTGCCCATCACAGAGCTATGACTTGAAAACAGACAGCAACCAGGAAATTACCAAGAACCAATGGCTACAAATTCAGCTGGTAATAAAGTCTGGTCTGAGAAAGCAATCCTTGAATGTAAATGTATTCCTTTCAAGTGGTTTTTCAGCATTTGTGTTAAAAGTTTATTGCATAACATAAACTAGTTGGTTTTAATATTTTAAAATGGATGGCATTGAAAGAATAAGTAAATAAGTAAACGTTTCCTGCTGATTGGTCCTGGCAGCTATTAGGGCATGACTAGGTGGACCATTTGGCAAATATTCCAGCATTGGAAAGCAATGCACTTCCAGGAGGCTACAGAATAAATTAATGAATGGAAGAATGAATGACAGAAAGTTTACTTGGAGAGCATTATTATGTAATCACCACATGTATTCCAGGGTACAGAGTTTCTGTTCTAGGCCAGTATTTAGCTTGTTGACCATCATTACCTATGTTCCCATTAAGTTGTCTAGTGGTTGCAGTGCACTGATCAATCTCATAAGTCAGTCAGTTAAAGCGACTGCCTCTATTATGTCTCTGTAAGAGGTGCTTCATTATCTAACATATAAGATCACTATCTTGGGTAGCTTACATTTTGTTGAGTTGCTAAAAATGTTATATAATTACAGTACATTTGTCAATATTTTAGTAATTTTTTAAAATAATAATGTTTTTCATTTTAGTTATAATTATTGATGGGCTGCATGTTCGACTCGAACATAGCCTATTCTAGCGTTCGCTGAATGCCGAACATTGCGGGATGTTCACGGTCTGTTAGACCGCGGAACATCCCACAATGCACTGCGCCCTCCAAAGCTGTAATTGGCTACAGTCTTGCACCTGACCGCAGGTCAGGTGCAAGACTGTGCCAATCAGGGCTCAGTACACATGTAGAGCCATGATTGGGCAAATAACACAAAATAAACATTAAGGAATATGAAATAAGGTAAAAACCTCTTGTACTTTGTTTAGAAGGCACCATCAGAATTTTTGATTCCTTCAAGTTAGGAATGTATGCACCTAATAAAAACATTCTAATATTTAAGAGTTGAGTTTGTTAACATTTTTTTTGAAAGGCTTTTATATTGATCATTGTATATACATTTATAAATGACCCCTTTGTTATTATTTATGTGTCGGATATATTCATATAAGCAGAAAAATATAATTATCTGTTGTTTCAGCTTAAATTTAAAAGCGTAAAGTATATTTCAGTTTTTGTTCCTGCAAGCTATTTTTGTATTTTAGAAAGGTCCATTTTCATTGCATTTAGTCCCAGTTAAGTAATAATGCTTACAGTACATGATTTACCAGCTAGAAGCAATCTTTGACCTGAAAAACACAGTGCATGGAAAAATAGGTCCTACTAAAAGGCAGAATGGCAAGGAAAGTATTAGTGACCTATGCCGGCAGTCATGTGTTTCAATTATTTTCAGGAATCCATTTGTCAAATAAGTGAAGCGATCTTAGATGTCAAGTTCAAGCTGGGGTTACTGCCTTTCTACATCTGATATGATGTATCTTCAGTAGCTGTTTAATTGAATTACTCAATTTATTTTTCAAGCAACAATGCTCTACCAAGAACCATGACATTAAACAATTAAATATGAGTTTAAAAGTCAGCATTTTGTGTAATTCATCATTTCAGCAAACCATCACAGCGGCCTTAGGGGCCTGACAATTTCTGAACGCTGTAATCAAAAGAGTAATGCAGTATCAAAAGAGTAGCAGACAACCTGTCCTTAGAACCAAGTTGTAAGATAGAATTCTGTAATAATTGATGATTATAAAAAATACTTTATTTATGCATAAACAAAACACTAATAAATAAACAATAAATATTGAAAATATGACATACAACATTATTTAAAAATTTGCCAGTAAAATTATGTATACAATTTTAGTAAAAAGAATAAAAACTTTGTGGCAATTGTGGTTTATTTTAACTGTTTACTGTGCTAATTCACTAACCGTAATATGTGATTCATTTGTTTACAAAAAATGTAGGTTTCCATTTGCCAAAACGTTTAGTGCACTGGTCAGCCGAATACATTGCATGTATGTTATAATTTTGTGGTATTTACAGTACATAAAAAATTTTCCCATAAAATATCTACCATATTTGTGCTAATTTCTGCTAAATTTAATTCAGGGGCTGGCTAGGCAGGAAAAGGGGGCACCTGCTCCCATAACTGGTCAGATGTATGATAAATTTGTCCAGCCCAGAAGCTAATTGGTTGACTTGAGTAGTGAGGTCAGTCTCAGTACTCCAGTCACAGTAGGTTTAGACTGGAGAAAAACATCGCCATTCTTTCACTGCTAGAGGAGAACAGAGATAGTATGTGCACTTTTATTCCCCTCCCCTGTGGCCACAGTAAAAACACATGTGACCAGGTGGAATTTGAATTACCTCCCCTGTATTAGGGTGTGTAGCAAGGTGGCAGTGAGTACTTTAGCTGTGATATATTGTCACAACTGTGAATGTAATATATTGGCAAAGTTGCCGGTTTAGTATCATAGCTGAAGCAGTGCCATGATCACCATTGTATTTTCACAAGTGCCAGTTTACTTCTACTGCTGCATATATACAGCTAGCCATGCAGTGCCACAGTCACAAGAACGATTTGTTCATGAACTGGACATCTCTAGTATGTGGTGATGCATTGCAAACAAAGTACAACTTTGGCTATGTAGTGATGTGCTGCAAACAAAGGGTAGCAAAAAACAACCTTAGCAAAATTATGTTTAATAAAATATACCTCCCTCAAAAAAAGTTTAAACTAAAACACTAAACTACAGCCATAAAACACTAAACTCCAAACCTCAACACTAAAATGCTAAACTCCAAACCTAGATTTTTTTAAAACTAAGTGAAAAAAAAATAAAACAATAAAAAATAAAACTGCAAGGGGTGAGGGGGTGGGTAGCAGCTAAACAGCAAATACACTTGTGGCTGGCAGGCACAAAAAGGTAGACCTAAAAAAGGTGGGTAGACAATATAGAACATTAGCACATTGTAATTCCCAATATCACAGAACAGGGTACATGTTGTGTAGCCCATCACACTGCAATTCACTGTAATAGTTTAGTACAATACAGCACTTTATCGTACTTTATATTGTTCAGGTTAGCACTGTATAACAGCAATTATCTCTCCCTGCAAACAACATAATGTCAGCTGCCCTTATATATTTCATGTCTTTCTTTACCACAGTTTAAAGGCCAGGAAGTGCATGATTGGTAATGGGAGTTATGGGGCCAAATGATTGCATTAGTTTGGCATTTTGCTAAACGCATAGCCAACCCAAACCTGAAGCCTATGTATCAGACAGGTGGCTTTTAGTACAAAAATTTTACATTTCGGAGAAAAAACACAGACTTTATGGTGTTTAATTTATAAAATTTCCAACTGTGCCCTAGGAATATTATTTGAGGCAACTGGAAAGTAAGCTGCATACATCATTGTGTTATTTATAGAGGGAATAAGGGGAGTAACCTACAATTAATCAATTAATGAATGCACACCAGGTGCTGAGTAAATTTAGAACAAAACAAGCCTGTTAATCACAATGACTTAATGCTATCAACACTGAAAAATTGTGATATAAATAACATGGGCAGAGATAAATGTTAAAAATATTGATTTAAATAGAAAATAACAGCTGTGTTTTAATACTAATACTTGACAATTGACAATTTCAAATGAATACAAACAGTAAATAACACTTACATTACCTATGAATTGCTATATATAGAGTCTTAATATTGGTTAGTCGATTTAGAAAGTAGTTTGGTTAGTTGAATAAGAAAAATTTGTGTTTCTTAAATTTCTTTTAGCATTTTGTAGAGCAGTGTTTCCCATAGTATGTGACAAGTGCAGTGCTTAGGAATTGTTTTGTACAACTTCCTTGTATGGAGAATACATATGGAAGAAACTGCAGGGAGAGTAGTTAAACTGTTTGCATGTGTTTTTGGAAGTAGTGTCTCCTGGCTATACAATTTGTCACATGTGTGAATCACAAAGGTGTCAGAACAAAATCACAAATATTTTGGCAGTTAAAACATTTCTCATGTATGTATTTCTTTTGTGAATATAGCTGTTTGGTTGTATTCCAATTTTAAAGCTGATCCCTGGGAACATCCTCCCCCACTACCTTTGAAGTCCCACCCCATTTACCTAATCACTCAATTTAGTAAATAAAAAAAACTTTGAAAAGTCCTAATATGACTGGGCTGGGTCTCTTCTTTACAGCAGATTGAAATGGTCCATTTTTCAGATGCTCCCATTACTGCCTAGGTGACACAGACACTTTCCATTGGCTACTCTGTAGGGGTCCCCTCTCAGCCTTAGAGTAGCTTTGCTGGGAGCCTATGAGGAAGAGGAGCAGAACTCAGTATACGATAGCAAGGGGCTAGAAAAGGTACCATAATTATTTTTTTGTGGGCAATAGTTTAATGTAGATTTGCCATGTTGTGTGGATCATTCTTTGGAAATAATTCCTACACACTGCTGATACAGATGTACAGCAGGCTGTGTAGATGGTTAGTGTGTGCAGACAATGTGCATAATAGTTGGTGTTTATGTTTTTTATAGAACTACTGATTTATTGTTTGTAGAATACATTTTTGTTTCTTGTGTTGGAGGCCCTATGTGGATCCATTGTTTCTGCCTGGTTGACTTCACTTAGGCTATAGTTCTCATCTACTCCATGTGAAAGCAGTGATCTGATGAGCTTGTAATTTGGAGTACTAGGTTTAATTTTTTTGGTTATTCCTCAGTCTTTATTAGCCTAGGGCAGGAATGGCCATTGGTGGCAACTGGTTGCATATCATAGTCACAGTGAAGTGCACTCAAGAGTGATCCTATTACAGGTAAGTTTCATTACTTCAGCAAGGCAATGTATGAATCTCCTCCATGTTGCATTGACTTTGAGAGCAAATGTTTGACCATTTAAACAGTTCTCAATCTGTCCATTGATTGTATATAGCTAGGACCGAAAGGTGTATGCTGGAAATCATGTTTTTGTGAACCTTCCAAATTCTGTTGGAACACACTGAAGGGCATTATTTCATATAAACTCTCTTTGAATTTTGATACTAAAAAAATACAATGAATGACAAGATATTTTTTTTAAGATTCAGTTTGAAAATAAGTTGTAATAGACTACAGACAGAATGTAGTTTGCAGTGTCTAGTATGATGGGAGATATGATATTATTACAAAACGGCTTTAACGTGAAACTGAAGCCAAAACTTTTTTTACAGGGTTATTCACAAAAGGGTGAAGAGTTTGGAGAAGGCAGGAGAAGTGAACAATCTAGGACAACATAGCTGAACTGAAAAGTGACCTGAACTGCAGAATTTTTCCAAATCAGCTATTTTGGCCTTCTCCAAACACTTCACCCTTTTGTGAATAACCCTGTTAGTTTTAGATAAAGTGGAGAGGGATTATAAGAATGGAGAGGGATTAGAACACCTGTCTGTGTCCCTATTACCAAAAGTGAAAGAAAGTGCAAGTTTGGGATTCTCACTAGAACAGGAATAGATGGAAAATCTTCAAGTAGGGTATTTTCCTCACTTTGGTGGATTTCCTCTTACTTCCTGTTACTTCCTGTTGTGGTTATCCGACAGGAAGTGAAATCTCCCCAGTGGGACATAGATGACAGAAAAAGCTGACAGGGGTTATTAACCTCCCTTTATGCTATGACAAACTAAAACAAAAACTAAAAAGTGTTGGCCTTAGTTCTGCTTTAAGTACGAACTACTCAACATAAATGGATAACATGGGTCACCTTAGTTAACCTTTCCTTTCAGAATGCTGCAAACATGCCCCAATTTCTTTTTAATTCAGTGCATAAGTAAAGCCAATAAAGACCTTAGATGATTGCTGGTCACAGTAGGCAAATATCTTGTACCATGTTGCCATACCCAAAAGATGATTTTTCCTTCTCAAGCAGAACACTGCTCCAGCAACAAAATACAATCTTTTTCAAGGAAAAACTACTACTATGCTATAGACAAGTCATAGTAAACAGTTCAGAAAAAAGGATTAATATTTTATATTACTATTCCAATATTTAATACCAGTTTAATGTAAATAAGGAAAATAAATAATAAAAACATTATGAGAAGCTAATAGGCACGTGGTCATGCCAGAAAAAGTCCTCCTGGAGATGGCTATTAATGACAAGATAAACACTTCTGCTATTGCTTTGATTTCAACACACATTTTCCATGAAATGTATGGCTGGTGATTGTATTAGGTAGGGTGAGGAAGAATACAAAAATAATAGTACCAACAAGATAATAAAGAGCCTGGCATTTAAAAGAAAATCACTTGTATGCTGAAGAGTCTCCAGAGCTAGACTAATATCTTCTATGGGAGATGTCACCAGAAGTGCGAGACATTGATGGAGGAAATGCACAGCTCTGGGAAATAGCTGTCAGCTCATCAGAGGCCTGAATCTGATCTCTAGGACTACATATTCTATTTAATATGCAGAGGAGATATTTTTATTTATATCATTAACACTTAGTGCATGTGTAAGACATATGACTGTAAGGGAGTCAAAGATGATGCAAAGGTAGTAGCTGCAGAGAAATTATATACACGCACACACACACACGCATGCTGCCCAACTTTATGGATGAGAAAGAGGGGCACCTTTTAGCACAAAGTATGTAGGTAAAGACACACCCCTGCCCCACCCCCACTTACACAGACCATGAAGAATTGGCAAAACAATTGGTTAAACTCACTTACCACTCTTTTCCTTTATATTAGCTTTTTTAAAATAACAAATGCAATCATCTATAAGTTAGACGAAAAGGTTTAGTGCAACACAACACTTTTATTTCAGTTAAATAAAAAACTTCCATTGTACTGGGGCTGTCCCCGCACTGCATGGGTTAACTGCCCATTTTTGTCTAGGAGACATTTGTAAAGCACTTTTACTTACCTGATTACCAATCCCTCTGGCTCCATGACCGACTCCCGCAGCCTCTTCCCTTCCTGAGGTCTGAGACTCGCTGATGTCATCACGTACAATGCAGAACCCATAGCCCTGCATTATACATGAGGAGGTTGAGGGACAGTCCATGGGCCGAAGCGGAGGGGGGAGAGGTGAGCACCAACTGCCAGGGGATCAGGTAAGTAAAAGTGCTTCCCAAGACAAAACAAGCCGGTAGCCCTTGCAGTAAGGGAGTGGCCACAGTTCAAGGGAAGTTTTTGTTTTTTCTTGGAATAGTAGGCTTTAAATAGTAATTTTTTTTGTACATCAGACCAAAAGGGGGACAACTGAGAAAGAAAGAGGGGTAGAGTGATTTGGTTCCAAAAGGAGGGACTGTTCCTCCAAATAAGGGACAAGGGACAGTTATAAACACACACACGTCAAAGACTATGCAGCACATCGTTTTCTTTGCTCTGTTTTGTTTGTGAAGGTAAAGGTTTTCTTTATTTGCAGGACACGGATACTGTCTTACTCTGCACAATATGAGAATTTTAACTTTGATTTAATGAGCAATTTATACATGTAGTTTTTATGGAATGATGCACAGTGTGAAATAATTTGCTGCAAGGGAATAATCATAACTAAAATAGCAGACAGCCTGGCATAACTTTGGGAAAAAAGTCCACTTGTTTACTATATAAGGTGCACTGAACTAAGTGTCACAGGCAACAACGTACCACTGACCATATCTTGTGGCTGTTATCTGGCCAGACTGCACCTTTTTTAAAACCAGAAGTACCATAACCAGGGCAACAAATAAATTTTCTTTAAAAATCAGTAAATATTATTTACATCTTTCATGATGATGATGAGGTTGAAGATGAACTGTGTTGTAGAACTACAAAAGGCACCACAAAGTGTACATAGTGGTGGGATATGCAGCATGAATTGATGTGCAGTACAGGATGTAGAGAAAAGTACAAAGTCGATAGTAGTGTGAAGTATAAAATGTACAACACAGTATAAAAGATGCTATGGTGAGGTGAGACTCTGGCATAATTTTTCAGTGATAGGTAAGAATACCCAGGTGATGGTGGCCAGTGAGAGGAAATTAACGTCCTGGTGTTGGTGTTCAGTGGGAGAAAGAATGCCCTGTGTTGGTGTATGTCGACGGAAGAATAACTCTGCATCACTGTATGTGGGAGGAAGTATGTCCCATTCTTAATGTCAGTGCCAGGAAGAATGCCCCATTGTTATATCAGTGAGAGGAATACTACCCTACTGTTGGTGACAGTGGAAAGAAGAATGCCCCATTGTTAATGTCAGTGAGAGGAATACTACCCTACTGTTAGTGACAGTGGAAAGAAGAATGACCCATTGTTAATGTCAGTGAGAGGAATACTACCCTACTGTTGGTGACAGTGGAAAGAAGAATGTCCCATCAATGGTGTCATTGGGAGAAATAATGACCCTTTCTTAGTGTAAATAGGATTAGGAAAGCCCTAGTGTTGGTGTTTAATTGGTTACTTATGTTAAAAGCTTCTCTGTGTGCTGTGCTAATGCTACTCAATCTCGGGACATCAATGTCAGGAAATGGATATGTCACTACAGGCTTCAAAAGAGAGATATGAAATATAGGATGAATCTTATACAACTCTAGATGTGCAAGCTCATAAGCTACAGGTTTAATTTTCCTCTTAACTGTAGTTTCTGGCTGCTTAAGAGTCAATAGTAACTCTCAAAGAGCCATCCCCTGCAGCACATCACTTCCCCCCACGGCCCCATTCACCTGCCGGTTAGCTTCCGCAGCCGACAGGTGAATGTAAGCAGCTGGAAGCAATAGCTAGATTGGTATTGACTATTTCAAATTGCAATAGCAGGCTGGCTATTTAAGCCCTGACTACTGAGCAGAGGAGTGGGCCTCAAAGAAAAAGTTCTCTCTCAGGTCCGTTTCTATGCTCAGTGGGTGGAAACAGTTGCCAGGCTGCTATTTGGCTATTGCAATTTAAATTGCCAAAAGCATGCTGGCTATTGAAACCCCACCCACCAAGCAGAGAAACAGCTCTGAGAGACAAAGTTCTCTCTCAAGTCTGCTTCTCAGCTCAGTGGGCAGGCCCAATAACCGGCCTGCTATATCTATTACAATTTTGAAACAAAGAATTTCACTAGCAACTAAATACATTTTAGTTGCTAGTGATACTCTAAATAACTAAATACATTTAGTTGCTAACAAAATTTTTTAGTGTGCACCAAGCAACCAGCATTTTTTAAATATATTTCCATCAAGCCACCGCGAAAAAAAATCAAGGACAATTTTTTTTACCTGGTTGCTTGAGAGTGCTGGTTGCTTGGATGCCGGATAATGGGGAGTTTACTGTATATTGTGGTCCACGTTTTTTGAATTTCAAGTTGGCAGTTGACAACCAGACCGTATCCCGAGGGTTAAGATTCAAGTCACCTCTTCTCTTCTCTGTCGAAAGCTGGCCAATTCTGCTCAGATAACATGGTATATCTGCATTCTGACCGCAGAAAAATGACAATGTGGCTATAATAAGTCTGTGAATGCCGTGAAAGCTTACTTTGTCTAAACCTGACACTTTAGCTGGAGTCATGACTTAGACTGACAGCTGCTGCCCTGTCAACTGTTAAACCAAACACTGAACGCTCACTACAATGTGAAGCAAGCAGTTAATAGGCCAACAAATGTCAGGCTTCAGCTGACATCTGACCCTGTTTACTTTATCATTAGTTCCCATGTTTTTTTTTCTAACTGATTCTTTTTAGGTACATCACGGCTGTATTGTGCACTGAAGTAAAATTGCCAGATACACGCATTGACAGAGGAAACCTACTTGACATTTTTCACCTCTCTTTGTAATTATTTCATTATCAATTTTGTACAGTACTTTACAATGAAAGGGCCATTTGCGTTTAAGTAAATGCTAATTATTTGGACTGAATTATTGCACAGTTTATGATCCCTTTGGTGGATTAAGGGCTTGAAGTTCTTTTAGACAGAATAGTTAGCAAATGACAAAGGAAACATATAAGACCCTTGGGAGGAATCCCTTCGCTCCATAAGCAATTAATGCCTGCCAGGTAATGGAATTTAAGTTTATACTAAATCCAGCAGTGCTTTGACATTTCAACTGCCTTTTAAACCCATTATCTTAATGAATAAAGACAAATGAACTGTTTATGCACAAGGAGGAATACTTGCTACTGGGTTCTTGTTTTGTTTTAACTCGGCAACGGTCTCAATTATTGTCTTCCATTAATAATCGGAAAATGAAAGGTGGCCTTTTAATAGTGTTTATCTCGGTTCCCTGTGTTTCTTCTTGATGGATGTGTATTAACAAATCCTATTTCACAAAGAACTCTAATCTGTATGCAGTGATAAAGCAAAAGCATCTAAAAAATACAGTATTGCTGAATAAGACACCAAACAGGTAATTCGTCTAAATCCATCTGTAGGCAAAAAAATAAAAGCAATCTGTCATTATCTTGATGAGCAAGCTACAGCTTGTGCTAACTGTAAAGCCCATTGCTGCTATTTTCTAAGAAAATGTCCTTGAGTGGACTAGCAAGAGATCAGTCTGAGTGGATTTGCAAGGCTCTTTTTTTAACGTGTGATGCTTTTGCATCCATAAGGGATGTTTTTCAAGGACTCTCTAGGCATACTGCCAGGCACAAGAACGTTTTGAAAGGAAACATCGTAGCTTTTCATTCCACTTTAATGATTTTTCTATAAACATTCACTCTATTTAAGATTTTTCCTTTTGAAAATGTTATAAGGAAAATTCGTTTTTTTTAGGATTTAACACTCTCAGTATCTCTAGATAAGTACACAAAATTGTATGTGAGAACATCGTGATGAAGGCTATTTAAAAGGTTGGCTGTTTGGGCACCTGTGTGTATTTTACTTCTTTTTATAAAAGTAAAGCATGTCCCCTCATTAGTTAAGGATCTGTTGAACAATTTATGGCAAACAATATATAACCCAAAGGTGGACAAAGTGCCTCAATACTGAGATTAATAAATGTTCTCTTATTATTTCCCACCTTGGCTACTGTAACTCTCTCTTGTCGTTTAAGTAAATAAAAGAGAGGATTTTATCCCAGTAGATGTATTGGTTCAAAACAATTGAAAAACAACCCATTTTTAAGATTAGTTATTACCAGAAAATATATTTTTTTCATCTAATGGGAGTCATTTGCCCAAGTATTACATGGAACAGTTGTCACTTGAAAAATACTGGAAAAGATGCCTTGTAAGTTAAAACCAAGGCTAAAGGAAAAGAGATATCAACACATCAGACTTAGAGAAAATTGTTTTTAAATTGGAAAGTGATCCCAAGATTTTCAAATACCTTCAGAATGTTGCATATTATCTTTAGTCCATCTAAGGATTGGTTACTCACCTTGTTTGCTCCACATATCCTTTCTAACCTTTGCTGGGGAACAGTTTTCTTGTTTACAACGGGTAAATCGGCACTTAAATTCCTAGAGGCAACAAAGTTGCCTCTAACACGGAAAGGCTGTAGAGTGAGAACAAAGATTAACAGTGAGGGAGGAAAATCATGTTTAGTCCCATTAGATATATTTAGTATGCCAGCTAGTACTGGAAAGTAAGCCTGTTTGGACCTTGTATTTTGCCAGGCTTCATTTAAGCTAGAGTTAAATAGAGTGGTGAGATAGCAAGAAAAGGTCAGTATCTACTTCTGAGTAAGGTGATTAAAGTTAACCTGTTGCTTTTTCCTGCTTTGGCAAAGCACGGGTTTGTTGTAAGCAGTGATGTTCACAGCTAGAACTTTTGGTGTACAAGATGGTGGTCATGTAATGCATGTGATGGTGCTGTAAATGATGGGTCTCCAGTGATGATCCACCTGGAAATGATGGGTCTCCAGTGGTGATCCACCTTGTAACTGAGAAAAAAGAAAAGGCTAGTTGCACTCCTTACCGGTATGACCCCGTGATCGGGGAGGGTAGCTCGGAATGACTGCGGATGGCGCCGCCAAATACAGATAATTGCAGAAACGTCACCAGCACACCAAATCCTTATAGGATCAAAGTAATTGCTATGCCTGATGAAGGGACCCTGTGTGGCCCCGAAAGCGCTTGTGTAACTGACATGAGTTTGCAATAAAATCTATGAACTTTGATCCTATAAGGATTTGGTGTGCTGGTGACGTTTCTGCAATTAACCACCTTGTAACTGGTCCCACAGTACATGGACACACCAATAGCTGATGAATGGGCTTTTTAAAGAACAAACAAAAGTAAACCTTGCAAAAAATATTAGTTAAGCAGATCAGAATGTTAACAGTCATATTATTCAGTAATACAATAAAATGAATAGTGGTGTTCAATCTCTTTACCACCATTAGAAGGCCTTGCCCAAAATACACAGGGTGATTTGGACATTGCCAATAGCAATAAACAGCAATTAATACAACCAACTGCCTCTGTATTGGAGTAAAAGGGGAAGGGCTAACTACAGGGACCTAGCAACAAACCAAACCTTCAAGTGAAGGTATTTGTAATCTACCGAGGTAAGAGGGCATCATGGCAAGGTGTCATATTAACAGCTACTGAAAGCATGGTGTGTTCTCTGCTAAAAGCAGTAGTGTCCCTGCAACTGTAGCATGGCCAAAGGCCTTTTACCAATTCAAAGTTCGACAAGGGTCTTTCTGGATGCAGTCCTTGTTGACTGTCCTGGCAGGCTGAATAAAGGCAGATGCAACCGGAGTCGCACTGTCCCTGACTTGATAAGGGCATATGTGAGATAGGCCACACTATCTGTGATGTCCTCTGCATTTTTGGTACATTTCTGGGAGCCAGGAGAGAGATAGCTTGTAATTCCCTGGGCCTACCCTCTCCAGTTTGCATCTTCTTTCCTGGTGGCCTTATAGGTCCCCACTGATCTGGTATTTCTAGGCTAGTATTAGAAGCTTTTTTTAATAATGAATCCGGAACATTGTCCAGCAATGTTTTTTTTTTCTCTCAGCTAGGCTTCCATTAACTTTCTCTTCAGTAGAAGATCACAAGGGACAGCACAGTCTCCAGAAGCTGACCATCTACTAGCTTGGAGAAAGGAGGAGGTGGGAGCAAGGAGCAAAGGACTGGGTTGCCCTGCTGTGTATGTGTGTTAGTGGAGACCGACGTAGTTTACTAGCACACACAAGGGTGGCGCCATAGGACCCTGTAATGAAACTGAGCCACCCTAAATAGGATATCAGGGCCATTGCTCACGGGTCCAGCTGATTTGAAATAGATTAAAAACCTTTTGACTTTAATATCACTTTCATTAAGCGGCCTGTGTTACCAATGCAGCTGGATAAAGGGTGATAATAGTAATCAGCCCATGTGTGAGACAGTAGTGCCAATTTACTGAAGTAGCACTGAAGTGAATTAGCATTTACTGAAGAATACCTATAAAGTGATTGCTCTCTTAGTTTAAAGGGTGACTAAACCTAAGAACAAGAATGTAATCTGTTTTAGCTTACGAGTTGCTAGATGTGGTGACTGTGTTTGGCTTTCATATTATCAGCTAAGAACATTGTCAGCAAGTACAGACAATGACTGTTGATCTTGCTAGAAATATAATGTCCTTGTCACTTCCTGTGAAATGAACTGGAAGCATAAAACAATCATACCTTTCTTTCTGTAAACTATTAATCTCCAGTTCCTTGATGCTATGTAGATGATGAGAGAAATGTACATTTGAAGTCCAGCCTAACTCCCTTCATAGATATACTGGAGAAGTGAGCGTAGCCACCCAGCGACAGGATTACCAGGTGAAAATAAAGGACAAAACATCAGAAACAAAGAAAACGAATACAGTCAACACATGGCTTTTGAGTTTAGCTATGCTTTAATGAATACAATTGAAACTATGGTTTACTTATATACTTAACCATGTGTAGGGGGTTTAAAGCATGATTTTTCCTTGCACATGGTTGAATTGTTACACAGCTTTAGTTTATTCACTGAGTTAAAAAAATATTCACAACCCCTAAAGTCTAAAATAAATAACATTTTCAGCAGCTAATAATGTTATTTTGCACATTCCATGAGCACTGCTCAGTTGTCGGCGTTATTATTTACAGTCAACCTAAATATACTTAGACTGGATAGCTTTGGCACTACAGTATATGTAATATATATTTATTACCAAATTGTGAATACAGTAATATCGTTTAATAATGAAATATCACAATGCCACTTTTCAGTTCAGTCTAATTCCTTTTGCCTCTTTTGACCCCAGGGCAAATGAGATGTATTCCTTCAAGTTAATGGCAGCTTTATACTACATCATCTGATCAATAAAAAGTAAATAGCCTACCCTTTTTTTTCACTGTGCTTTATCGATCTTCTTGACTCTCAAGTAACATTTTTTCCCAGAGTCTTGTATTTTTAAACCCTAGAGACAAAAACAATTGCCATAAATTGGACAAGTTAACAAGCTCATGAAGAAGGACTTTCGTGGAACACAGGCAGTTGGCGTAGTATATAAAGCAAGAGCTTCTGCAGTCCTGCTCCTTGAGACTTTGACCCCTCCTAGGTACCTCCAGGTAAGTGCTGAAATATGTTGATGTTATACATAACTGATGTTATTTCAATAGCTGTATATGAATCTTTATTAAAACAACAGGGAAATATTTCTTAGAGTACCTAATGTTTTGTGCTTTGATCAGTGATCATATTAAATAAAATTGTTCTTTATCTTACCTGAAGAGGTAAATATTTTTTCTCCTGTGTTCTTTGAAACTCCTACTTCAAAAAGGAGGATGGATTGGTTGTGTTTTTGTTTGAAATATGTTAGCAATTCTTGGATGTGCATTTTATCCTATCTGTCTTAAAAGCATTATGCCCTCAAGTGCCATTCAGGTAAAAAAAAATCTTCAAGTTTTCTTTTCAAGCTTTTTGATGATCAAAGATCTGAGTGAAAGTGAAAATGGAAGAGTGAATAATTTATATGTTATCACATGATTTAGAGGGAAGTATGTATTTACAGGATGATATCATGTCATATATTTCTAAAGTGGCTTTTGCTTTGTTTTATATTTCACATTGTTCACTGGCAGGATGGCTTTTGTCTATATTTTTTCTGTGATCATTACATTTAAATGAAATCACTATTGTTAATTTTGATATTAGATTTTAAATCTAACAAGTATAATGATTCTTGGAGTTATTGTAAAATGACAGTTCATAAATAAAATTTTTGGTCATTTTTGGAAATTATTCTGTATACTGGAAATCGTTTGACTAATAATTATGATGTTGAAGAAGTTTAGATAATTGTTTGCTGCATTTATTGATATTGCAAGGTTATGGTTTATTTATGTTTACCTTAAAGTGACACTAAATTTAGGAGTTAAATCTTAAAAATGCATTCAAGTACTTTAACTATTACCAAAAATGTATCTTATTTGTGTATCACTCGGCTGTAGGTCCTCAAACTATCTCTGAATTCATGGTGACACTGTCCTTCCTTCTGGAGGGTGGTTACTTTTGTTCCCCATGGTCCCTGTGTGTGTTGTAAAGTAGTCACCACTCCAAGCTTGCTCCTGTGATGGACTATAATTTTAATGCAAATTAGCTAACTAAAGGTGAGATTATAGTCCACCATGGGAATGAGCATCCAGAAGGAAGGACAGTGTCAGCATGAATTCAGAGATGATCTGAGCATCTACAGCCGAATGATGCACAAATAAGATATATTTTGGTTAATAGTGGTTAAGATTTAACTCCTGGGTTACCATGGGGAACAAAAGTAGTAAACATTGGCTGGTGGCGGGTCATTGTGATTGATGAGGATTACATTGCTTGATGCCACAATCAACATGGATAATATCGATGGATGCTGTGTTGATGTTGATTACATGGGGGGGTAATTGATAATGAAGTAGCCACCGATCCAAGCTCACTACTGTGATAAACTATAGTTTTAATACAATTAGTAAACTAAACTAAACAAGTTTGTACTCATCACAGGAGCAAGCTTGAAGTGGTGGCTACTTTACAACACACACAGGGACCATGGGGAACAAAAGTAGCCACCCTCCAGAAGGAAGGAGAGGGTCGGCACCAATTCAGAATGATTTCAGGATCTATAGCTAAGTGATGCACCAGTAACTAAAATATTATTTTTGATTTGCTTTACCCTTTAATTTTCTGGATGTACCAGTTTGTTTCACTTTAACCACTTGCTGACCGGGGTGTTAAACCCTCTTCCATTGCCAGACCATTTTTCTGTATTCAGCTCTGCGGTACTTTGACTGACATTTATTCCGTCATGCAACGCTGTACTGAAATGAATTTTATGCAATATTTTAGGGACAGATGGAGCTTTCTTTTGGTGGTATTTAATCACAACTGGGGTTTTTAGTTTTTACTATATAATAAAAATAGTACCGAAAACTTTGAAAAACTTAGGGGTCTATTCACGAAGCTGCCAAAGGATCTAGCCGTAGCTTCGGCCGATCCTTCGGCTAGCTTCGGTTACGGGAGTCCATCGGTTAATTTGAACCGAGAGCCTGCTGTACGGCTATTCACAATAGCCCGTACAGCTCTCGATCATGGCCGAGCGGCTCAGCTTCAGCTTCCTGAAGTGAATAGCCGAACAGTGTTCGGCTCACTTCACTTCATTCACTCGGCTGCCCTCGGCAGCTTCGTGAATAGACCCCTTAGTGTTATCAGTAATGGATGGGCCTAGAATTATTGCTCTCACTGCGACGTTCGTGGCGATATGTGACATGTGTGGTGTAATCGTTGTTTTCACATGTAGGTGCACCCAACGCGTACTTATGTTTAAAAGTGCGTGCACGCGGGGGCAGAGAACTTAAAACTTTTTGGGGTGTTTTTTTTATGTGAGACTTTTATACCAGCCAGAGAAATGACAGCTAAAGGCGGAAGTGATGTAATAGATATCGCTTCCACCTTTAGAGAGAACGGAGGAGAGATCAGTGGTGGGAAATACTGAGCTCTCCACCGTTCTCTGTACAGGCAGCTGCCGTGCCGTTACCGTGCTCGCAGGGGGAACAGTGGAGCCCTGGATAACCGGAAGTGGTGGGAGAGGGAGCGTGGCAGCAGAGGGGGGGAGTGTATTACATGGTATTACAAGCGATTGGGCAGCTGTAGAGCCGGCCGAATGCTTGTATGTAAACAGCCAGTACTGGCTGTTTACACTCCCAGCGGTATTCTGCAGAAAACAAAATGACGTACATT
This sequence comes from Nanorana parkeri, assembly GCF_000935625.1. Lineage (NCBI taxonomy): Eukaryota > Metazoa > Chordata > Amphibia > Anura > Dicroglossidae > Nanorana > Nanorana parkeri. The sequence goes on along the minus strand of NW_017306517.1, from coordinate 1,247,135 downwards.
TACGTGACCCCCACGGGGAAGCATCCGCCGTCCGCCCGTTTTTTTACAATGGGGTTAATGCTTCAAGTGCTTCAAAACTAAATTTTTTGTAGACCCATAGAATGATCCCCATAATGCATATACTTTACCCAGACACAGTGCTAGCTTGCCGGCCGCTGTCTTACTGCTATTTTCACCACTTAGCTGTAGCTAAAAGAGGTGTGTGCATGAGGCCCCTAGGGTCTGTCAGCGTGGTGCACTGGCACTATTCCTTTATTTATTGCACCTCATGCACGATTGGCAAATTTTTGTGTTTTTTGTAAATTTTGACCCACAGAGTGCTAGGGTGCAGGTACCTTCAGGGCCTATTCCCGATGCAGGGGAGGAGGTTCTGTGCCCTAATATAGGGTTCTTTGCCTCCTCCCGAACCAGGGAGTCTCTCTTCGGGAGAGCTCCCTACCTAGTACTTGGTGGGACCTGTTTCGCCAGGACCCCGAAGGATCGGGGTCCGCCAGTCTCCGGGCTGGCGGACCAAAGTATCTCAACCCCTGTCAGGAGCCTTGCGCCCCGGGGGGTCGGGAATTTGAGGTCCCTTCTTTATTGAAGGACCAAGCACCCTTGTGCACGTTTTTGTGTGCTGTGATTTCACGGTTCACTTTTTTTGTTCACACGGGGAAGTTTGTTTTATGATGCACGTCCACGGGCTCTTAAAAAAAAAGAGGCACTGCCTGGCTGCCACTTAGCAATACCTGTGCTTTAGAAATAAATATTTAAAGTGACTCTGTTGCCAAACTTAACAGGCTATTAAATGTAGTAAAACTTAAAGTGGACACAAAGATTACATTGACGTTAGGTGCACTGGTCAATCTGGCAGGCCAACTCTTAAATTGACTTTGTCACCAAATTTAATATGTTATTAAAAGCTCTCCCTGTAAAAACGTGGCTTGGTATGCTTCAGGAGGGGGTTTGCACGCTCGATTCTCCCCTTTCCCCATTTCTTAGCCTTTCAGACTGCATGCATAAATGAGGGCCTGGTATGGGTTCAGAGGGAAGGGACCCCATGCTTTATTTTGTATTTTTGCATGGGGTTCCCCCTTTTTTGGGGGAGGTCCCCATGCCATTAACATCAAGAAGGCTAGGAAATGTTATTTAGAGGCAATTTTGTTTTCGTTATGCCATGTTTTTCTATATATCACTTTTGCTGTAGCACAATGTATTCATCCTGCAAGTGCACCACTTAAGAGGCTGATTTAGGTCATCCCCAAGAATGATATTTGCATGCTTAGGGGGTTAATCATTAAGCTACCGAAAGGAAGCCGAGTGAATAACCTAGGCAAAGTGAAAGAAGCTGTACCCCGTTCGGCTATTCACTTCACCCGAGTAGGGCTGTTTTCAGCTGTACATTGGCTGACTTCTGCATAGGGTCCGAACTGTAGAGAGTGAATAGACAAATAATGCCATGCAGCATTTGGCTCTGTCATTCTGGTCGCGACCTTAGAGGTAGCGGACAGAATGAAATATGACATATAAACAAAATTATTTTTTTTTTAAAGCGGTGCGGTCCGCCTCCCAATTCATATCAGACCCTTTTGGGTAGGAATGTTAGGAGGGATCTCCGAGTTGAAAAAAATATGTGTGGGGTTCACCCCAAAAGTCATACCAGACCCTTTAGGCCAACTCAAGATAAAAAAAAAATCCAGACCGCTCCTGATGGACTTTGGACACTAAATGAGCTATTTGACAGTTGCCTACAGAATGTAAATAGATGGGTGGAGCCAGCCTTGACATCACGGGTTAATCCTTTGGTTCCTTTGTGAATAACCCCTTAATGTTTCACTTTAAGCATTATTTAAAGAGTTGTTCCCTGTTTAATGGATTTTTTTCCTTTAGGGCAGTTGCCAGCTACCCATGCCCTTTGACAAGGACAGAAAGTGGGGTTTTGAGAGCACCAAAGGAACTTACTCCACAAAGAAATTCATATAAAAGAGTTAATTTTAATTACATTCATTAAACACAAAGGCTAGATATACAATCCAAATTAAAATCCAAATTCTCTTAGGGGTAAGAGAAAGGAAGGAAGAGACAACAAAAACGAGGTGTTTGAGTCAATCAGGCTGATGGCCACACAGTTTGAGGAGACGAAAAGACGGAAAAGGCATGGACCGAGCAGAAGTCTCTGTCCGCTTGTCTTCCAAAATTAGGTCCTCCAATTACCCCTACGCCACCCACATCTACTACCGCTGCCTACCTACTATGTTGGGAATTGACCAACATAGTACCCCTCCTATTTTTAGGGGGGACTACGCAGGGGCGTAGCTCGACCAGACCCGCCCAGACACATATACACACCAGAGCACATAAATTGATACCTCCTGTACCTGAAAAAGCGCCTGGGTGCGCGAAACGTCGTATCAGCTCCTCCATTTATGAACCTCCACCAACTCCATACAGCATTTAAGCTTCTAAGGAATTGTTATCCCTTATCCTTGATCGTCTGTATTATCAGATTGTTTCCTAAACTATGCACTTATCTTGTTAGGATTTAATCATGCTGTAGGAAGGGTACATATGGAGAGAGCACACAGGGAGCTATCTAATTAGCTGATTTTAATTTGGATTGTATATCTAGCCTTTGTGTTTAATGAATGTAATTAAAAGTTTTTTTAAACAAGGCAGCTGGGAAATGTAGTTTACCAGCAAATGTTTTTTGTTTCTATGTATCACTCTTGTACATTCTACAGTCAGGCGGGTTTAGGGCATGACCCAAACATATTATTTAAAGGAATATTGCATTTTTAATGTTTCACATTTAAGCTGCTCTCTGCTGAACTTTTTGAAAAATGTAAAGCTTTTTTTGCATTGGTACACATCTTCTAGGGTAGTGCCCAGCTCCCCATGCCCTTTGTTTTACACTCTCTTGCCTATTAGCCTTGTAAATGGAGAAAATTGATTTTCAAGATTCATCTTCCTTTACCTACAACATGGTTTGCATTAAAAATCTCAGTTTGTAGACTTTTTTGAGTGTGTTGAACCTCCCACTAATCATACCCAGGCATGTTATTTACTATTTAAAGAAAAGTTTCTTTAGAGCCCATTACTCATGGGAGTGTCAGTCTCCAAGTCCCCTGCAGCACTCAGTAGTTCCCCACCCCAACACACTACAGGATGGGGCAGGAGTAACCACTAAGAGCTGTGGGGGACCATAAGATTCACACCCCCCATAGTACTGGCTTCGAGTACTAGAGCAGCATTCATCAGTGGGAGTGGCATGAGAGATAGGTATTTACTTTCTTCTTTAAAGGAAGGGTTTTTAATAGCGCTATAAGTCTGGTGACACAGTTGCTTTAGGACTGGACTTCCATTTTTTTAATGGCAGCATCAAGGTAGACCCATGGCCAGGGGCGTAGCTAGAAATCACAGGGCCGCATAGCAAAATTTTGTATGGGTCCTACGATTTCTAGTTATTCCCTTGCAGAACCCACTTGATATCCCAAACAGCCCACCTGAGAGTGACCCTGCAGAGCCCACCATAGGCTCTCAATTGTGGGCTCTGCAGGGTCTCAGGTGGGCTGCACACCTCTTACCTGTCAGCCCCGATCCGCTGACCGCCTCCTTGGTCGCTGACAGGCCCCGCCTCCTCCGTCGCTGGGCCCCGCCTCATCTTCCATTACCGGGCCCTGCTTCCTCTTCCATGTCGGGCCCACCTCTTCCTCCACTTCTGACGCCGGGCCCAGCCTTCCTCCTCCACAGCTGCTGGCTGTAACTGACTCAGCAGTGGCTGTGAGGAGGAACGCGCCGCTGCACAGATCACTGACAGGTTGTCGGTGATCTAACAGCGACTTGTTCCTCCTCACACCAGCCATTGTCAGCCAGCGGCCCGCATGTCATCAGGGGGACGTCCTGGCTGGCCCCCCTGTGCCCCGGCTGCTTGGGTCGCTATGGCAATTGTTACGCCACTGCCCATGGTCCTAAACATGCATGTCTGTGCAGTGCTCCAGATCCAGCATCGATCTTGGGACTCATTCAGTGTAAGGTGAACACAGGGTTGGAGTTTTAGCTGGCTCAGGTAGGAAGTGACATATAAACAGTAAATAATACAACAAATGTCCATGGTTACAATATATACACTTTTTTTATTTTCCTATCACAGGGCTTCTTTTTTCTTTTCTTCTGAATTGCTTAATTTAATGATGCTAGTTAGCTTTGTAGTAATACAAAGCAGTAAAGCAATGTATGGAATGTGCTGTGCTCCAAATACACTCCACTACAATAAAATTTATTGGAAGTATTACACTCTGAAAATGTTATCTGGTGTTTTTTTATGTGAATAAAATTGCTAGTGTAGCTTAAACAAATTACATTGGCTAGTGAGGCTTTTTTATTTCTTATTTTGTTCTTTGGCATTTTACACATATCTAAGCTGGAAAATTGTTCTATCTTAGGTTATTATGTAATCCTTAGGGTAGCTCAACTCCTGACTTGAACACTATTAATTTTCTATTATAGTGTGCTAAAGATGCTCGGCTGTGTGCGGCTCACCTGCATTATTGAGTCAGTTACCAATTTAAGACTTTCTCTGTAGTGCATTTGAGCTTAACACTGCCCTCTGGGATCTCATTTATTATTTGTAGATATTGATTTTACAGAAAGAGAAAAAACGAAATTGTGTGATTCTTGCACTGACTTAACTAAAGCTAGCACTTTACACATATAAAGTTAAAGTAAAACTCCAGCTTTGTTTTAAATGAAAAACCCTTCTCTATTGAACATATTATAAGGATTTTAACAAAATTTTTGAAAATCCCTACCTGCTTTTGTTCTGCAAATAATGCATATATCCTTATTTTTAATGCAATTTTTTTTTTCACTGTCACAATGTTGCAGTAAAGGTCATCATTAAAAACTATAACAGTGTCATTTTGTTTGATTTTAAATGACAGTACAATTGGAAATTATTTTTTAACACAGCAACACAAGATGGTCAGGGAAAGAGATAGGGTTAATAGGAATAAGGAATTGAGGGAGAAGAGTAGGAATAAAAGTTAGGTACCAAACCATGGGCTCACCAGCGAGACACATTTCGTAAACCAGGAAAAAATGTTTGTGTTGGCAGGAAGAGAGACCTTGTGTTGAGGTCAGGTTATGATTCTTTCAATCACCTACACTCTGAGTAACTACAAGGTAAGGAGTAGAGCTCTTGTTAGTTTCATGTATCTAAGATCCCCAAATTCTATAAACGTTATCATATTTATCCTTTTTGTGATGGACCATTGCTCTACATTCATAATAGCGTTTACCCTATTTTCACATTCCTCAACCATAAGGGGTTTTTACCTTTTCTGGTAAGCTGGGATTAGCTTTTAATTAAAGCATATGCTTAGCTGCACCAAGTAGGTGGGGAAAGATAGGTTTTTTTATGTAAGATTTTACTGATTGGGTTGTATTATGGAGCAGAAAAAAAAAGTAAAGGACATACGGCAAATGAGAATCTGTCACAGTGTGTATCTATTCACCTCCCAAAAACAGCTTAGTTTGCGGCATTCCCAACAAGTAAGGTGTAGAGATGTGTCCCATAGCCCACAGCTCCTCCAGAAAAGATCACAAGTATGGGCATATATGACTTTTAGTTTAGAAGGAACCCAAGACCATTGAATCAGTAACTCATAACAAGATTCCTGAGTTTTTGTGTTTTTTGGAAGAAGTATGTGTTACTCTAAGAATGTTATCTTCTGAACCCGAAATATAATGTAATAAAGTTGTGTACATCAATGAGAGGATATGATCACATTTTGTTGTTTTTTTCACACATAGGGCTTCAAAAGGTCAGAGCATTGCTGAATTATTTGCGCCATCAAAGTCTAAATTAGGTATTTTTTCCTTTTTTTTACCTTGATTGCCTCTTTCACTGCATGCTTGTGTAAACGGCAAATCACATTCCTCTGTCTATCAAAATCTTGGTTAGGAGACTGGAGGGCCCTGTGCAATCTATTTCTATACGTTCCAGGGCTTCAAAGCCAAGGACCTGTGGATATATACCCTTTAACATGGGGATCAGGTTCTGAGACTTTGTGACCTCTGGGAGCCCCTTTAAGTGTATCCAGCTTTTGTAGTCATTCTGTGACAGCACAGATTCTATTTTTAAATCTTGTCTGAGGAATTTAAGAGCTCAAGAAAATGCAGGGCCTCATCATATTTAGCGTCTAAGGTCTCCATTCTATGCCTGAGTTTTGTAGTTTCAAATTTAGGCTCATCTATAGCCTACTTATATAGTTTTTCCATCCTGTTTGGCTTCATGTCTGCTTTAGTAGGCATTGACTTAATATAGACCATTAAATCCCAGTCCTGCTCTATGTGTTCTATCTTTGATTGCCTACCTCAGTCATCAGGCTCAGGGTAACATCTGCTGAGCTTAGAGAGGAAAGATTTTCCATATGTCATACCACCCTGTTGGATGCAGCCTGTACCCTAGAACAGCACTCAGGAAAAATGGCATCTAAAGCACCCTTGTGGGTCTGTGGGGTGCACAGCAGATTAGGGGAAAGATTCCACTTCGAAGACATTATTGGAGGAGGTGAATGCTGTCAGCACCCTGCTGTGGTTGGATTATTGTGGGTGATGATTGGCGCTCTGAAGAGACTATATATACATCTTTTTGTGTGGGTTGCTGAAATTGTTAAAAATTAGTTTCAAATCTTTGGGCTGACAGTAGTTTGCCTGACACAGGCAAGATGTTAAACTGAATTCCAGACATATATATATATATATATATATATATATATACACACAGTATATTTATTTATATATATA
>NW_017306517.1:1213127-1240145 GCF_000935625.1 Nanorana parkeri | reverse complement strand
TATATATATATATAGCTATTCATATTCTGCTGCATGCACATGCTGACAGGAGAATAGGAGTTAATTACTTATTAGTGTTTTGTGGCTCTTTCATTGTCCAATCGGCAGGAGGTAAGTGTGGAAACACCCAGGGCTGCCGATAGGGGGGGCACTGCCAGTTTTCCTGAATCGAGCCCCATTGGTCAGCAGGGTGGCCTGGCCCAGCAATCATGTGGCAAGCAGAGGAAGAAGCTGGGCTGTCCGTGAATTTGGCAAAAGGGAGGATGGTGTAGAGTGGAGTGATGCCAGGGAGGACAGAGGGTCAGGCCCGGCGCTACCACAAGGTTTGAATCCTGGCCAGGTGACTATCTACAAAATTGTAGATTTTAAGCTCCTTGAGGGCAGAGACTGATGTGAATGTGCACTGTATAAATTGTCGGTGCTATATAAATACTAATAATAAATAAATCAGAAAGCCAAAAATGAAATAAATAAATGGAACAGATTGAAATTATTGGAACAGATTTAACTGAATGGAACGTAGCAGATTGAAATGAATGGAAAAACATGGAAAGGTGGAATTACATATGAAAGCCCATGCCACACTGGGAAATCTTTTGCTGGTGACATCTTGCCAGTTAGAGATCATTATGCAAGAGTGTCAGTAATGTGGTGTTTACCTTTAGCCATATAATAGGTGAGATGCCGACATGTGTCCGCCCGCCGGTCATTTTCAATTTTACCTGTGCCACTCAGCACTATGTGATTTTTGTTCATAGATAAACATGTACTGATATGTTTTACATACCAGAGCTCCTTTTTGGCTTCCATCTAGCTCTTAGAGAGTCAAAACAAAATCTTATTAAACTACAATATTTTGAAAGTAAGAGAAGTATTGTTATTTCTTAAAACATATTGAACTCTCACTATCTAGTGAAACATATAAATTACTGGAGCATGTTAGATTTATATCACATATAAGGATGTGCTAGTATCAATTGTCTGTTTCCAAACTACGGAGTAATGCTTTCCTAACAGTATGAAGTGGGAAAATATTGTTCTGGTGCATCTCATTATTCATGCGAAAGAAAGACAACAAACACTTGAAAACAACAAGCTGGGTCTGTTGTGCATCACAATTCCACAGAAATATGAATCTTCCTGCTGACTATAGTGTGTAATGTTCTAAGCAAGGCTTTAGGCTGAGGACTAAGTGATGTACACTGCCATAGAGTGCATTTGTTGGCCTTAAAACCAACATATACATTTTTGCAAACAATACATATCTGGTTTAACAAAAAAATATGTTATACAAAATGCCAGACAAAAAGTTGTGTTATATGATTTGTTAAGAAGAAACTAAAGAGTGTGTGTATAGCCAAAACTTTTTCAGTGTTGGATAGAGTAGGACAAGGATAAACCCCCTGTCAGTTTATCTTCAACTGTTTGTGCACCATTGGGGAAATTTCCATTCCCTTCCTGCCCCACAGATGCAACAAGTGAGAAGAAATCACTACAAAGTGGAGAGAAGGAGAATTCACTTCTTGGACAGTTGTCACTAGAACAAGTGCCCCTATAGAGGGATTTCTCTCCTATTCCTGTTCTGATGACAACTCAAAATTCCTGACTTTCCATCACTTACTGTCTTAGTGACAATGATGACTCCATGTAAGGTCCATTTTTAAGTGTGGACCTCCTCCCCCTGCTGCATTGCTGAATAATACTTTTTTTTTAAAAACACTTGTGGAAGGAAAAAGTTAGATAATATTCAAATCTTTCCCCTACATTTCTTATGTCGCAGGGGGTGATGTCATCATCCTGCTGAAGAGATCCTGGGGAATGCTGAATACTCCAATTTTGAGGGAAGATGCCTGTGGTCTTCTCCATGAGATTTGGGCTACTCAGCATTCCCCAGAATCTCACTGCAAGGAGGATGACTTCGCCCTTTGCCTTGGCATCGTGGTTGGAAGCTGCAGTAAAGGTAAGTATGGTATTGAACTTTTTCCCCAACAGATTTTTTTCAGCATTTAGGGGCACATTTAAAAAGTAGACCTTGAATTTTTTGTATATATATATATTTGTATAAAACAGAATATATATTTTTTATATATTAGCAGAGAATAGTTATAAACTTAACATATCCAAAATAAGCTTAAGTGGGTGTCATTCTTTTAAATCTATTTACTAAAAATCTGCTTGATAAAATAGAAAGTATGGTTGCCGCATTGATGAGCTTGGTCAAAATTGATTCTCTATCTGCAGCTGTGTCTGCTCTCTTCTGCACTTTTGTCAACATCTCACTGGTGTACCTTCTACCTTGAAAGGCAAAGTCTGCCTTAAAAAAATAAAAATAAATGCACATTTCTTCTTAAAATTGGGGTCAGTAAGGCATTTTTTGCATTGGGGTCAGTAAGGCATTGCACCTGCAATCAGTGGATGGTGGGTGCAATGCTTGGGCTCCGGCAGACTCCTCCAGCCATCCCTGTCCATACTGAATAGTAGTGTCATAAATCATCTGACTCCATAAAGCATCCCCAGCTTCATAAGATTGTAGTGGTACCTGTAGTGATAACATGGATGGCGCTGTGTGTAACTCCAATGTGTTGAGTAAAAAGTCACCAACACTCACAAAATAGGATTGTCAATTGTAATCCAATTTATTGTCATGTATGTTATAAGAATTCAACATTTCTGGGCAGCACAGGATCCCTTCTTCAGGGCGACATAGTGACAATCCAAATAGTATAACACAAACGTATACTGTATATACACTATGAAATCACCAAGTGCATAAGAGACACCTATATGACCTCATAATGACATCATAATGATGAATTGTGGCAGGAAGTGATGTATTGTCACTATGTCAGCCTGAAGAGGGTGTCCTGGGCCGCCCCGAAACGTTGGCTTCTTATAACGGCTGTGACAAATTAAGTTGAATTACAAATTGATGATCCTATTTTGTGAGCACTGGTGACTTTCTACTGAACCTGTCCATACCAAAGTACAAACATTCAGTAAAAGGGACAGGAGGAAGTGACAGTGGACTACAAGTCTCTCTGTCATGGTGACAGAAGGGAATTGTAGTTTCTCCATTCACAGATCCTGTCAAAGGATCTGTGAATGGATAATGCTGCTGTCTGGGCAGGGAGGGAACAGCAAAGTCACCATGTTTTACATTACACCCTGAGTATAACATGAAACATGGTAGAAAAGATAAACATAGCCTTTAATGCTTCCCTCATCAACCATCAAATATAGATTACAAATATAAAGAGGGTCACTAAGAGATTTCTGTGAAATCTCAGTAACAAAACAGTTAATAAACATGTTAAATCTACTTAAACTGTTACAGTGCTACAACTGAACCATGTTGTATTACTACACATGAATTGTTTGTTAGAGACTCGACCAGTTCCTAATACCTCATAGCCCGGGTAAGATTAACATTTATACTTAAATAAATCTAGCCAAAGTACAAATGTTTCCAAGATATGGCTACAGGAATTCCTGAGAAAGAGCCTAGAAAAATATTTATATGGTCAAACAAATGCAGTCAAGAATATATAGTAGCTGAGGCTTGCTTTTTAAAAACAAGCTTTTCACAAATTATTTGCAAATTAAATAACAATAAGGACAATACCTTAATGCACAAACTGATTAGACTTCGTGCTTGATTTTAAGAAGCAATTACTATTCTTAATCATACATTTGATATTAAAATGGTGCAATAAAAGGACATTCATCAGTATACACAGCGTGTAATTGGTCATTAGAAGATCCATCTGTTTTTAATGCTGAACTTAACATGTGTGTGTCCATTTCATGTCATTTTACAGAGAAAATGAAGTGTGCAAAGTTATTAAAGGATGATTTAATTAAGAACATACTCACACAGCACTCGTAGACTCTATTAGCTGTAATGAGAGAACAAATGTCTTTTTTACTCCATCCTCGTAAAGCCCGTATGCACTGCTTCTCCAATTACAATGGTCACCTGAAAGGATTTGTCATTATCAACCAATTTTTTTGGCCTCAGCCATTTTGGATTCATTAGTGTGGAACATTGTCTCCACTAGCCGAGTCTAACCTATTGTTTGTAGTGCTGAGGGTCAAAGGAAGGGCACAACATTTAGATTGAACTCATTTGTCAAAAAGCATGTGAATAAAATTGATTTTAGCAAGGATAAGGTACAGTTTTATAGAACTGGATCCAAAGCTTTCAAAGTAACTTCTCATAGTCTTGCTAATGGCACCTTTATTCATCCGGGAATCAAGGAACAGAGCTTGATAACACAAATAAAGATTCTACAGCCAGAATACACTGTATTTTGAGTCGGAACATTATGTGTAGGGTTCTTTTCTTCTTGACAGTTTAAAATTGCATCTTGAGCACTTGTGATAATCGCTGTGCTTTTTAGACTATGAAAGAAGAAAACAATTCAGTTGGGGACTCATTGTTTAACCGGTGTAACGGCCTAAAGTGTAGCAATTTAATATGGGATACTGGTTTTCCATGGTCAGCAGGAGCCTGTATGAACAATGGGTCATGCTGAGGTAGCATGTGGAAAATGACTTTAATACACTATATAGAATGGCTTATTGCTTTGGTCAATAGGCTGCTTTGAAGATGGTGTATTTAGCCACTTGGGAAGGTTAAAACTGTCAAGGTATACTGTGACTGATATGCAGGAGCTGCTTATAGGGTCTCTAATGAAAAAAACTAGTGACAAGCCAAGTTACAGAGGTTAGACCTGAGTCCTGACACATACTTCAGTGTTATATGTTTTATTAACCTAGTTTAGCAGCATTATTGTATTATGTATTATTATTTTTTAGCAAATATTCTGCTTTTAAATATTCTAGCATCGACATGCTTATAATAGAGGTCTTAATATTACATTGCTAAAAAGAGAATTTGCTTTCCATACAGCTAAGCCAAAATGTAGCAGTAAAGTTGATATTTATTTAAAAATGATTTTACCAAAATCTGCCAGTTAAAGCTGAAATCCACCTACCTCAACTACAAGCACAGAGAATTAAGCAGAATGAAGACACTCTGAATCCCCAATACTAATCCTTCGAGTGAATGAAGTGAAGAATTAAAAGTGACACTCATCTTCTTTCTGCATATTTATGCTGAAGAATATCTGGTCTCACTACCACAGGGCTATGTATATATAATGCGTAAATAAAAAAAGAGTTCCAGACGTTATATCTGAAAAGGACAGTGTAACTGTAAACTGTTCATTTATACATCAGAAGTGGTCACATAGACTTCTATTGCTGCCACTAATTCCATGGACTGAAAGCAGTGAGCTAATAATATAGCTGCACTCCCAGTTTTGGAAAAGTTGTATCTCAGAAAAGACAACATGGAGGTAAGTAATTAACACTTTGCACTTACTCCAGTCTGTCCTTTTCAGATATAATACTTGGATTTCTATCTTTAAGTAAAAATCAACTTACCGTATTTTGTGTTCCATAAGATGCACCGGATCATAGGACGCAGGGAGGTCTGGTGCGCCTTATTGAGCACTCGACAGACCTTAGCTTCTGTCGCAGCTTCTGTGGCAGAAGCTGTGACAAAAGCTGCAGTTAGTGACCACTGAGACAGGTGGCGCTGTGATTACAGCGCCACGGTCTCAGTGATCACACAGAGCAGACGAAGAACGTCCGTTCTTCGTCTACTCTATCGTGATCTCAATTGCCGCCGCCGCTGCTCGGTTTTAATAGAGTGATCTCATTAGATCACTCGTATTAAACGAGCAGTGGCTCCTACTGTACATTTAGCTCTGCTTTAGGGCGTCGGGATTCGCTCCATAAGACGCAGGCACATTTTCCTCCTCCTTTTGGGGGAAAAAAAGTGCGTCTTATGGAGCAAAAAATACGGTATATAAGTGCTTACTGGACATAAACCTTATATATTCATTCATTATATTCATTAAGAGAACACCTTTGAAAAAAATCCTTTAACAAAAAACACAAACACAGTTATTGACAAGTCCTTTGTTGTTAAAAAAAAAAAAAAATCATCCAACACTGTAATCCATGGTCAATCGCATCGTCCAGCAATGTAATCCAGCATCAATTACGATGAACAACGCCTGCTGACTCGTCCAATTAATAAAGTCCGCTCCCAGTGAACTCCTGCCACTAAATGACAGATTTGACAGCTCCGCTTACTAATATAAACAGATGGGCGGAGCAAGTCGTGACATAACGACTCACTCCGCCCATTTGTTTTCAGGTAGTGAACTGTCCACCCATCTGTTTATATAAGTGAGCGGAGCTATCAAATCTGTAATTTAGTGGCAGGAGTTCGTCGGGAGTGGACGGGTGCGCGGGCGTCGGGACTTTTTTTTCTTTCAGCGAGTCTGCTGTTTAGTAAATAACCTCCATAATCGGCATATAAAGTAATAGGCATATAATACAGCCTCCATGTACATAAATAAATACAAATATAGGAACATGTTTTTGTTTTTACACATATTGATATGATTATTGACAATGAGCTGAGATCTTTTGCTGGTACATTTAAAACAATCTTTGAAGAGACCTTGCATTCACTTTAAACACTATGGCAAACATAATATGCAGCTCTAAAATGTTATATACCACAGATAAAATGGTGGAATATATATTTTCAGTTGAATTCTATTCTGTTTCAGTGATTTTAGATGCTAGATAAATAACACTTCTCCACTGAGACTTAATTTGTATCGTGTAAGGATGTTGCTCACTTGAGTCATATATAAAGACAGTTGAAGATGGCAGAAAAGGAGAGGAGTTTAAGTGAAGTTAATTTAAACAATTACATGAGAAAAATATCTATGATACTGTGAATGTACTGAAAATGTATGAGTTTCCTTCTAAAGAAGACTTTACTTTATCATACGGATTGAACTATAGGAACAGAAACTAAATACCTTAACTTTGAGCTTGTATATAATGTACCAAGCAGTGCACAGACAGGGCATGAAGCAGCTGCTGCCCATTGCCTGTATGACCCACTCACAATTATGTCTATGGTTCAAGCTCACTACTTTGAAAGCTGTATCTCCGTTCATGTATTTCAGCAGCAGGGAACATGTGTCTTCATAGGGAGTGCTCGACAGGAAGACTTTTGTATGGCTATAGGAAATTAGAAAAATAAGGGCATCATAAAGGAATATAGTCCCTTATAAAATTACTATCTAACAAAAGGGAATTTGTACTTTAAAATAAGGTTATTAAAGGCTATATATCCCCCCCAATGCTGCTGTAAGCACTTACCTAATGTGATGCCTCTTGATGCAATCATCTTCTTCCTTCAAGTCGTTTCTGACCCTCTCTTCCTCTGCACTTGAAGTCTGTGTGAGGACACTTGGGTATAAGGAGCTTCCCACGGCCAAGGAAACACACATGAATGCAAAAACTAATTTTTAAATACTCTTCTGCGGGGAGAAGGTCCTACTTTTTATGCAACTTCAAGGGTAACATAGGAAAAACACCATTCTTTTTAATACATGCTTTGGAGATGACTTAAAGCTACATGTGGTGTTATGGAACAGTATGATTCTTATGGACCGTGTCAGCGATACCATATTTTGGCCGTATTCTGGCATCACATATTTTGCATGTATAATTGATTTGTTCAATTTTACTTTTAGTTTTGCTTAAATACAGCAACACTTTAATCTGAATAATTTTATTTAGCACTAATAATCCTGAACTGAGCAGTGAAAATAACCGCCACTACAGATTTAAAAGCTGCAATTTACCCTTGTAGGAAAAATAAAGCTTAAGCCCAAAACTTCATATAAATTCCACATTCCAAAAATGAGGCAGTTTTTTTCCTGAAATAAAAATTACAGTGTCATATTTTAAGAACAATAGCCACACATATAGCAGAAGGAGTATATAAGGGCGGAGCATATAAGAGGGAGAGATGAGGTAGGGTTTTTTTTAATCAAATAAATATTACAGTGTATTATTGGAGGGAGAACAGCCAGAAATATTGGACAGACTCCATGCACACTATGTCAGCCTTTTCAGTATACCACAATTTTCAGAGACAGAGACAGGTTAGGTTTTTGAAAACCACACTACGCAGGGGGGCCTTGGTGAGGCAGTGTGGCTTCCACATATTTTGCAGAAGTCATGCAACTAAAACCCTCTGTTTTTAACCCTATAATTTAGACAGAGTAATTTGTCTTTTTGCAGGCTGGCTTGTGAGTGTGCTGGGAAACTTTTTGCTTTTGTGTTGTGTAAAGCCCTTCCATGTGCACATTGCTTTAAAGCTAGTTAGGAATTGATGAGTACATTTGCCATTTGTATTGCTTTTGGGTTTCTGAAAAAGATACAACACAGAAAAAAGTTGTACTGACACAGTGCAAAAAAATGTTGTACTGACTCCACAGACAGTATGTAAGCACTTTTAATAAACTATATTTTGAATAGGTGGGACACCAGTCAGCTTTTAATTGAAAAATCCACATTAAAGTGTTTTTATTTTACATAAAAAGCCAGATAAATATTGTACAGACTACATACACAGTAATAAAGTGACACTAAACTCTGGAGTTAAATCTTAAAAATGCATTCAAGTACTTTAACTATTGACAGAACTGTACCTTATATGTGCATCACTCAGCTGTAGATCATCAGGACAGTCTGAAGGAGAAGGGAGTAGAGGAGACTGAGATGTCACCATCACCAAAGTACAGGACATGGGGCAGCCCCACCAGTTCCAATGGTGTGTCCCATCCTGCATCCTTATCTGCAACAAGCAAATTTACCCAGTGTGCTGGGAGGAAGATGTAACATCCCTGCCCATGCTTGCTGGACCACATGTCCCTGGTCATGTGGACCCTACTACTGACCACTTGGTGCAGTGATAAAGATACATTATCTTCTACATACTGGTGAAGTGTTGAGATAGGCTTCTGGGTGAAAAATGGTAGCTGAATACCAAATGGATGATCGATTTTGACCGTAGTGATGAAAAAAGTTGAATGAGCAGGATGGGACATTTTTCTCGAACAAACGACATGAACAAACAGTGAATGTGGTTTTTGTTCGGGAAACACCATTAATTCCAAAATTGTTGTTAAAATGAAACAACATTTTGTTCGACATTCGTCAAGTGTCTGATGGCATTATCACATGGTAAAATATATTTTGTTAGTAAACAAAGATCAGAAATCTACTAGTGTATGGCCAGCTTTACAGCAAGGTTCAAGCCTACGCTTGGCTGTACTCTACATGGCCCCAACCTGACCCTCATCCCTACTTTATGTGCTGTAGGGTAAGCCTCTCAAACCCACTGCCAGACTTATCACTTGAGGCCACAGATGTTGCAGCGGGTACAGATGGAGAATCTTGTCAAGCAGGGGGAGGGGTGGAAAGGGTGGAGCAAAAATTAGGAGTGCGGCGGGCCTTTTGCTGCTGACTGGTATCATTGAGGTGCTACTCCCACTGAGCTCTGTGGTGAAGAATCATGTGTCTCCTCATGCATGTGGTACCCAAATGACTGGTACATATACCACACATGATATGCTGTTGGCAGGGGCTGAAAACTACTACAGTGCGGTCAGCAGCCAAAGTGTTAAAAAATATCCTAGACTGCTGAGTTGTATCCCTGGGGGATTTGCACATCTGGTGGAATAGGATGGCTGCTCCCTTCATTCCTCTGAAAGCTGCCCCTGCTCCTGGACAAAAATCCTGCTTAGCTGTTGTTGTGCCTCTGCCTGATGCTTTCTTCCTTCTCATCCAATAACAATAATTCTTGACCATCCTCTTGCATCAAATATTGCAGCAGGCTAAACCCAACTTAAAATAAATCAAGACATGAAAGAAAATAGAAAAATACAATTCCCGAAAAATACACCCAAAAAAATCAAGGGGGACCAGCTGCTAAACAGCAATTCAAATTGTTGCTGACATACACATAGAGCTAGTTCTAAAATGGACTGCTGAGTCTATGCACTGTGAACACAGAGATCGGCACACAATATTATGCAACCCTAGCACACTGCAATTCACAGTTCTCCATCACAATATAGAAGAGCGAACAAAGGGGTGTACAAACAATGCAGACTACCTACAATACAGCATGTTACTGTACTGTATATAGCACAGGTTAGCAACACTACGTGATAGCAACTTTCTCTCACTGCGAACAACACTTTTTCCACTATCCAAATCTAGTTCAAGTCTCAACACACACTGGACAAAAGGCTGCTGGGAACCCTGACTTTTATGTGCAGGGGGCTGACACATAATATAACCTTTATTATTGGTCCTTCTCAGCCACATGACCACAGTTCAAACGCCAGGAAGTGCATGAATGGTAATCGGTTACTATAGGAGTGAAGGGACACGTTAGTTCCCTGTTTTCCCAAACTGTGAATTACTTGAATTTGGGTCGAATTTATCCCTAGCAATAATCAGTTGCAAAACATAAATCATAACATGAGGGGGTAAAGGTCTGTAGCAATATAAAATGGTGTAAGACTTTAAATATGCTTTAGATATACAAGCTGAACTGATGTTTACCTGTGTTTGCTTTTTATTGTGGGTGCAGTATTTGTTAAACAAATGGTCTTTGATTCACTTGGATATCAACTAATCACTACACAGTGTGATCCAGTGATGATCCTTGCCACATCTCTTTTGATTAGCAGCCTGCAGTCAGCTGCTATATATTGATTTGTTATTGTGGAGGTACCACTGCAGTGTGTAAGCCAAACAAGAAATAGTAGGCCCAGCACAGCGTAACACCATGCATGGTTACTGGTGATTTGTATCTTAGTTGTAGTTTTCCTTTTACTCTGTAATAAAGAATCTGTAGACACACAATATGCATTCTGGATGCAGGATGCTCCGCAATGCTGAAATGTGATAGAACTGTTGCTTGTAATATATTAATATACTATTAACAAAACATTTTATATTTCATTTATAAATCAGTATAATCACTTGAAGAAAAGGGACAACATGGGGAAACATTGTATTTGTAGTCATTAAGTCCTCCTACAAAACAACAGTTTTTCAGAATATGATATAAGCCTTTTTATACATTTTAATATGAGACCCGCTTTAAATTGGCCATTAATTAATTTCTGTTGTTTTTTTCACAGTGTGTTAATTTTTCCTCATCTTCATTATGACTCCATCCTCTTCAGGGGATTTTTTTAAAATCATATTTTATATAGACATTGGAAGTTTAACTGTTCTAGACGTATATAAAGCATATATGGTTTCTCTTGTCTAAAAAAATAGGATGAGATTTATGTTTCTAATATTATTTTTCTAATAGAGTATGCATCAAGTTTGTAGCAGCAGCCATGTTTTGTTCTAATGACTGTTAAAAAAGACAAAATAACGCTTTGTAATGTGCAATTTCAAAGCCTGTCTTAGCTGGGTATGTTTTATATCCTAATGATTTTGCATGTAATTCACTTAAGCAATAATAGAAGTGTACTGAACCTATCTATTGTCTAGCGACCCACCCAGTATTGATCTTACAGGGCTTTTAGCTGTTTATTTACCACTGGTATTTTTTGTTGCACTCTATAGGATACTTTAACCATCCACAAACCTCAACAGAACTAACATTCTAGTGTCACATTCATTCACACATATAAGAATAGAATCAAAGCTAAATTAGCTAAATGGAGCACTCCAGGCAAATTAAATGCTTGGTAGAAATCAAACCTGAACCCCAGTACTGTAAGGCTGCAGTTATATGTATGGCACTGTTGTATGTATGGTAGTATACAATACTAGATCTGGGAATGTTAAACATAGATGTTAAAAAGTATGCTGCCTTTTTAGATAAACTGCTCTCAGGCTTCAGCAAAGTTCGGGACTTATGTAAAGGTTCAGGTTACATGTCCAGGTTCCTTTTTTGCTGCCAAATTGGGCTAATGCCTACTGTATGTTTCTTACATGTTTACATTCACATAGCATACAATATTTTAAAGTTCTGGTTACCTTTTTAAATGCTCTTTTCTAAAAACCCCAGGACTAAAAAATACTATTTAGCTTCCCTTTTATTTAATGTTTATATTATGGCTGGGGAGTTCATGTTTACCACAATTAACCCTGTCTGTACTGTGCTGGTAGATTTATTATCAGTGGCAGCAAGATGTGCAGAATTAAAAACCTCACAACTTGGATGGTACATTGTATGTTAATATGCTGTCTCTCAGTCTTGTCCCTGCAGTCTGTCACTTAAATCCACAGTGCCATCTTCTCAAGGCAGTAAAGGCTGCCTGTATGTCCTATGTATAATCCTGCTCCAAAGAAGTAACTTAAAAGGTAAACAAACATTTTTATTATTTTTAGGTATCCTGTGTGAATGGGAATGGATACATTTACAATTTGAGGAAATAAACTTTAGGGCTTGGGTTAAAGTTTAGGGTTAGGTGTCAGCAGTGGTGTAACAACCTGGGGGGCAGCCGGTGCGCTGGCCCCAGGTGTAAAGCAGAAGCGTGGATCCGGACGAAAATGGCACTTTTGGCTAAATGCCGAAAGTGCCATTTTCCTGCCGTTTTGTCGGCACAGCCGTGATTTCTTGCCTCCCTGCTGGGCCCTGCTCTTTGTCCAAGCAGGGAGGAGAGAAAGTGACAGCCGCCCGAGCGCTGCGGGAGGAGACCGCCGTGAGCGGCCGGTGTCTCTCCTCCCACACTGCTCAGCCGCCTATCACAGTCCGGCAGAGCGGTGTGGGGGCGGAGACAGCACACGCTGTCACAGGAGGCTGGGCTCTCCTCCATGCACTCTTCGCTCAGCCTCCTGTGACAGCGTGTTAGAGAGGAGAGTGAGAGCAAACACTCAGCGATCAGTGATCGCTGAGTGTTTGTAGGTAATTGAGGATATAGTAAGGTTACTGTATCCTCAATTATGAATGAATGTGAAGTGATCTACATCACCTCCTGTTCATTCATAATTGTGGTTATAGTAAACATACTATGTGATCAAGTTATCAATGTGGCATCAGGCTTTTGACACCCCCGGTGCTCAAGAAGGGGTAACACCTCCCAGATTAAATGGCTTTAATAATCCCTAACAGTCCACTGATGCATACAGGTGAATCAAAGTTGAAAAAAAAAATACTTAATTTGTATTTTTTAACTAATATTTAGCTTTCCAGGATCCATGTTCAAAAATGTCCCATGGCATCTGATCCAGTGCGGGGAGGAAGAACGTAGTCCTACCTCCTGAATGCGCAAACTCCTGTTTGAGTATTGTTAGATTTCCTGTCACTGGCATTGTTTTATGTACACAGTGAACACTGGGGATGGAGTTCCCTGTGTCATCATTGCCCATTATTAGTTAAAAGAAGACTAATAAAAGATTTGTGCATGGTGTGTATCTCTTTACAATTTTCTATTATTTTCACAAAGCACCCCCAGCTCTGAAGGGTGTGTCAGCTCCTTTGCTACAATGCTATAGTGATACCAGATGGCATGTGTGGCATGTTAGGTCAGTTAGCATTTGGTGGGGGCACGCATTTCTTTTTTTTTAAAATTAATTTCTTAACTTTTTTTTCTAAATAATCATGGAAGCACCGAACCTGTATTAAAATCACATGTTAGCACTCAAAATAGGCAAAAAATACACAGATCCAAAGCAAAGAAGCACTTAAAAATATATTTGAATATTTTACATGGCAAAAGAAATGGGTGAATGTTGGAGGCGATTGCAGATGGAATCTACATTCACTGAGTGCAAAATAGATTATAGTAAAACACTAACATTTTCCAAGGGTGAATCCTGTTTAAAAATAGTCAAACATCACTGCAATAAATAAAATGAAACTGGAAAATTGAATCTTGGTAAAAATATCAGCAGATGTTGGATGTCAACATGTTTTTCCTACCTCAAAACTGCAAATTTGGGGAACATTGAAGGGGCCAAAGACTGTAGGCACAGAGAAGGAACATATTTCCTATTTTTTCATGTGTGTCAAAAATGTTAGACCAGATCATTAATCCTCTTAAAATGAATCTATAAAGCATATTTGTTTTATTCTTGGGAACAAAATGACTCATATACCCATATACAAAAACCCCCAAAAAAGTGAACACACATACACAAAACACATACACACAAACATGCATCACGTTATGGTATGGAGTGAGCAAAGAGCAAATTTGAAGGGCAGTTATTCATTTAGGTCTATGCATTGTGCCTGTAATTACACCATTTAATATAGCTCCCCTTACAGATATGTTAATATGTGAAAGAGACCCTCCTTTTCCCATTATCACTTTAATCTCTGCAGCCTAAACCAATCTACATCTTAATGTGACAGAAGATAGTCACATAATTAGCTTTTTCATAGTACATTACAATATGTACCTATTCACTATTATCACCTATGAATTAGTATTTCTAATTCAACACGTGCTGCATTATAGATTGTATAGAACTACAAATGAGAATAATACATGTTGGATAATAAAAACACAGATCTTTCAATGGTCTTTTTCTTTTTTTTTCATCACTTAAATATGCATGGATCTGTTCTCTGCCCATTTGTATCAATAACTCTTAAATTTCCTTTCTAGATTTTACCTGATGTCTGTTTTAGGAAAAGAAGGCATAACAGTATTGCAACAACAGCACTAAAAAAGAACACAGCTATATACAGTATACCTTGTATAACTTGTTCAGTAATCTCTATGCAAATTTTAAAATAATTTAGTATGCATTATTATCAATAATGGTTATTTTCAGAGTGATTTATTTCCATAATAATGGACTGATGGGTCAGTTGGGTCTTTGGTGTTCCTTTTGGAATATCTTTATTACATACTGTATTTGAGACTTCACCTTAACCTCACTCATCACTTCTAAGACCTCTTTTTTCTCCCTAACAAGTTGTGTGGATGGACTTTAGACTGTGCTATTGAGCTTGCTTTTGACATCAATTTAAGAGGCTTCTGAGATCATTCAGCATTCATTTACAGACACATTTGATCTCATTTTGACCTGCATTTGACCAGCTTCAAGCTGCCTTTGCATTCCTACAGACGTATAGGCAAAACATTAAGAAGTAAGATTCAGACCAACTGTTTCTTGGTTGAAAGTGCTAGGGGTGAAAACAGCTATGTTTTACAATTAAAATGTATCAATAGCCTAAACAGTTTTTTTGAATAGTGTTTTTTGTCATTGTACCATTGAAGATATTTCTCTTCACTCTTTAAAGTGTAACTGTACTTTTGATTCCAGCCTCCTGGCTAAAAAAAATTTCCAGAAGAAAAATGGAGCAATGGAGCGTGCATAGTGCATATATGGGCCTGGTTTCAAACATTTTGACAAGTGACTTGTCTGACATTGTCAGCCATATCTCACTAGATAGGTGAGTATAAGATTGGTGAGGGCGGGATGAGTCGAGGATGATACAAAATAAGAGTTACCACACCAAAGACAAACTTTTCCCTTTGCAGAGTTAGTTTTCGAGATATATTTCATGAATTGCCAACTGAGCTGATTCTATTATTTGATAATCTTTGGCTACAGTTAGCCATGAGATTCTCCTCCATTCAATTGCATGTCATACTTATCATAGTTTACTTTTACCTTAAATCATATTGTTTAGTTTTGTTTAGTTTTGTTAACTATTTTTTTTCAAATAAGATATTGAAAACATGCTTTTTGTATATGTAAATGTGGTCATGGACATCTCAAAGTAAATAATGTGTGTGTGTGTGACATACATTCAAGGATGTCCCTACAGTACAGTATTTGCTGCCTGAGGCCAGGGAAGGAGGTGATGGTGACCAATGTTTGGGGGGGGGCAATGGGGTTTGTTGGCAAACGTTACATTGGGGGTGGCTTCTTCTAACTCTGGGTCCAGCTCTTTCTGGCATCCCACCCAGCTTACTGACATCACTGGTTGCTAGGAGCTGGGTGGGACCCCAGCCAGAGCGTCCCGCTCAGCTACTGGCAGCCAATGACTTCAGTAAGCTGGGATGCTCTGGACAGAAAGGGGGGCTGGCATATCTGCCGCCCCCCCCACGTGACCCAATAATATGCTGCCTAAGGAAACTGTGTGCAGGGCCATCCTACAATGGGATGGCCCTGCACACATTGCCTGGTTTAGCAATGCAGCTTTTGATGTCACCTCATCATTAAGTGTAAATTCTATTCACTCACGGCGCAGATTGGTCAGCCACAGCCTTCTCTCCACTTAATTAAGCCTGATCACATAGGGGGCACTCCACAAGGTAGGAAAAACCTTCATATCTGTACAAAAAAACAACAAAGGAGTGTCCGCTCTATGTAAAGAATCGTTTATTAAATGAGGCTAAAAATAGGTAATGTACTCACAAGCAAACATGTAAACCAAACGTATCCAATAGTTCCTTGCTATGGAGGCTTAACAGCTCATCGATCACCACAGTGCTGCTTGTTCAGCTCGCAATGAAGCCGTCTTCTAGCAACGAGTGGCAGGGTTAACGCATTTCTGGGGCACGTCCCCTGCCTCAGAACCCTGGCTGCTCCAAGCTCAGACGGACTTTTGGACTTATAGTCAGCCAATCCTGGCCCTTGATTCAGGCTAATCAGAGGTTTTCATTCTCAGCCAATCACAGTACACTCCGTTCTGTCTATAGAAACGGCAGACTTGCTGAGGTTTTTTCAGTACAGCTGGATCTAAATGCTAATAGCCAATTTGGATCAGACACTCATCTGCTAGTGTACTTGGAGCAGCCGATGGTAGCTGAAACAACATATTTAAAAAGATAAAAAATATTTTAGAAGGCATCAACATTAAAATAAAAATTGAAATTGACCACAAACGGATACCGATCTCTGGCATTCTATTCCAATATATCTGAAAGACATTGCACAATAGTGTGCATATAAAAAATAATGCGTACATAGTAATATGCAATACAATAATAAAAAAGTACTCAAGAATAAATTACAAGCACTTTGAAATAAAACTATTTTCTACCGCTTATAGTCAGTAATTTGGAGACCAGATAATTAATTTGTCACAGCGGCATTAACCTATACAACAAATGCCTGAGCATACCTGTATGACAATGTTAACCTGTATACATTTTATTTAATTAAAACAATAAATTATGAATCTTAAAAATATTCGAATTACCAAATGTATAATATTATAATCATACTAAATAGCTATTGGTGGGTACCTACAAAACATCTTCCATTGTACAAAGCCCCCCCCCTCCAACTCATCATTCCTTCAAAACCGCAGATATCTCAAATGCTTCATTCAAGCAATTTGGTGTTAGGCTGTTGAGGCAGTCAATCCAATATATCTCTCTTTCGCACAACTTTTTGTGTCTAGCACCTTCATCACCATTATCCGGAATGGCTTCAATACCTATCAATCTTAAATCATTTACCGCAGCATTATGATGTATGAAGAAATGTTTGGGTACCGAATGATCCTCCGATTTCCTTAGGATATTGTGCTTATGCTCGCCGAATCTGACACGAAGTGGTCTTGAAGTTCTGCCTACATACACTTTATAACAGGGACATAGTAATCCATATACCACATACTGTGCACCACAGTTAATTAACTGCTTTATAGGAAAGGACCACTATTACTCCTGATCTCCTTATTCCTGTGCCATATGAAGCCACACGCACCACAATTAGTGACATTACATTTAAAAGTACCCTTTTGTCCAAAGAGACCCACACCTAACTTGTTCTGTACCTCTTCACTGCTAGCTTGCTCATTGGACAATAAATCAGCATGATCACTTCTGTCGAATTAGCACAAACAAGATCCAGAAAGCAGTATAACTAAAGCAGGAAGTAGAAGAGTGACTCTGTTGGCTGTGCAATGTAACAGAGTTGTGTAAATCACTAAAGTATCTGATGCAAATTCCATATTCTTTGCTAGGTAAAACAGTAAACATAACTGTTCATTTAGCTGGAGTTCTGCCTTATGCATATTAATATTTTATAAGCTTATACATCATGTTTTCCATTTTGCAGTGTATAAATGGTTCTGCATTGGCTTTACATGGAAATCTGTGGGTGAGCCACAATGAGACCCTGTCCAGTTTACACATTACATACTGTATATGGCTTCTTGTACAAAAGTTGGAACAAAGGAAAAGAGTAAAATAGTAGTTAGCTTTTAGAAACAAGGTTTGTAATTAATTTTCAGCAAAAATGCTGACTGCATTGACTTACATATAAATACATCTGCCCTGTAGTGACAGCTAGTCTGTGAATGCATGGTTGGGTCAAAAAACAAATAAAATGATTATTATTATTAGACAAATGTTACAAAAACATATATGTTGGTTAATGGATGCTAGATTGCCATTATACAGTATGTTATTTAAATTTAGCATTAGAATGTTTAAAAATCGCACCCTTACATTATCCCGCATATTACTATCTCTAATATTCTGTGTCCTTGTTCAAAGTTTTCACAATTATGGGAAACTAAATTATTTCAGTAAGAATATCCTAAGGAAAGAAAAATAATTTCCAACAATCCACACGCTGAAGTCCCCTTGCGGAAGTCTTTGTATTAGTTAGAATGTTAGACAATTAGGGAAATGACTCATTTAGCATAAAAAAAGCTGGATAATAAAGACATTTTTGTGTCACTCAAGTACTGTCATGTTTTACAGGCAATAATGTAAATCTAAGTAATATTTAATTAGAACCCAGAATCATTAGTAAGTACTTCCTTTTTCGGGCAGTGATGTCACACAGGGGACACCCCCTTTATGACATCACTGCTGGACAGTACATTTCTTTTTAGGTTGCTGGTGTCACAGGGGATGGGTATTTTGACTCCTAAGCTCTAGCAGCCTTTAGGAAAACCTGTGCCCAAGCCATGGAAACACCAGTCACTGCCCCAGTGGTAATGATTTGCTATACTTTGTGTCCTGTGTACTTTGGCACACAGGACCCATTCAGACTGGTATGGTATGGTAAAATGTGTGTTTCATTGTGTGTAACTTTAATTTAGGTTGCTGCATGCAGCAGTGTATTGCAGTGACATTCACTTTAAATAGCGGCCCAAAATACTGTTACAGGTAATGCATTAGCACTGGAGTTCTGCATTAGAAAAAGGTCTTTGTACAATTGTCTGTGCTTTAAAGTAAACTGCCACTGCATCTTAATACATAAACGTACATTATGCTAATGAAGGTGCATTAATGGAATACATGATTTGAAGGGGGCCTAAAAGTCAGATTCCCCTTTTCCAAGGTTCTTCCTTTAAAACTTTGAATCGCTTTTCCAGTTCAGACCTCCTAAATGGCGAGGTAAGTAAGAAGACACCTGACGCTGACTCGAGTATAAGCCAAGGGGGGCACTTTTCAGCGAAAAAAATGGGTTGAAAATCTAGGCTTATACTCGAGTATATACGGTTGTATACTCGAGTATATATATACTTGTTCTAATTCAATGGCTCAGAAGGTAATGCATCCAATGTATCATCATGAAAGTCACACAAATAAAATTTTAAATAGAGGTTAGCAATTTCTTCCACCATAACACTTTTAGCACACATTTTCAGCATGCTGCTGGGTGAAAAGGCTGAATGCTGACAGGACACTATAAACATGCATTTGCTGCCTGTTTGTTTTAAGGAATCCATTAGGGGGCACCCTGTTAGTTAGGACCTGAAATGAGTTTAGCTAGTTTAACTAGTAGCTCAGCTGAGCCGGTGTTTTTTATTTGTTTATCCTATGGACTTGCTGTACAATGGCGTCCTGCATTGCAACTGCGTTTTCTTGTTGCGTTGCTGAATTTAAGTGCAGGACAAACCTAATTGGACTCTTCTTGGATTTCGATGTCTTGTGCACGGTTTACATATGCTAATATTAGTTGAGTCTGTCTCCTTATAACTTGGCGGAGGCTGTGGGCAGTGCCTTAAAGAGACAGACACCGATCGTTAAATAAAATGGAGGCGCTTGTAAAACATATTTTATTCGCAAATGTTAACCAACAGAAGACTAATCAGCTACTGCATGGGTTGAACCACTTAACTGTCCAACAAGTGCAACAGATGACAAAAGCCCAACAAGCCTCCTTAGAGAGACAACAGTCAACCTGTCTCTACAACAGCAGATACAGGCCCTGGGAAAGAGGCAGATTGTGGCGCAGAGGCCCTCTTCTGCAGAGTGCTTTATGGAAATTATACCTGTGAGATGATGTTGAAGTCTACCATGACGTCTTATACAGAGACACAGAACATGAGAAGCTATCTGAAGAGCAGTGTGGGCTCATCTACTTGCAAAGGACTTTTTACGTGCGTAGTTGGAGATAACTTCACAGAATACAATTTATTAAAATAACCCTGGACAAAGAACCTTTGTAAAGGTTTATCAAAACTTTATCCTATATATGAGACAACAGAGTCCTGAATGCCTATTTGGTGGCGGTTGGCTGAAAAAAAAATATATTATTGCAAAATCAATTTATAGGTGGAGAGCTATCATTTATGTGAAAAATATAAGAAAAAATGACTCTTTATTGCATAGATTGTAATAACTTCACAGCATATCTTAAATATGACCTTGGATAAGGTACTTTGCTACATGGACACATTGTGCCGGTTTGGCTCCATATGTGATCTATGTGTTTAGATGTTTGGTCTATATAATACATGGTTAATTGCTTTCTTTTAATATAGGCAAATCAAGAGTCATCTTTGTGGTTTTTAGTTGTTTTTATTTCACTTAAGTGTATAGGTGTCATGGTTCCACTCTGACTTAACTGGTTTGCTGCAATCTGGCTTGTCTGCCATTCCACCCACCTATGATTTCTCCTTGGCCTGTGTAGACTGTGTAACATTGCTCACTACTCCCAGGCCCCCTCGTATGGCCAAACAGGGAGCATCATCTGACAGAGCCAGATAGGAGTTTCCTGTCTCTGAGTGATGCTGTCACCGCACTCACTATATAAACCGCTCAGTCCAGTCTGACCTTGCACTTGCGTGGTTTTACCTGCTAGTGCATTCCTGCTGCTCTGAGTATTCTGATTCTGTGTATGACCTGATCCTGGCTGATGTTCTCCTCTGGTTCCTGCTCCTGGCTTGTTCCTGACAATGCTGATCTCCGTGTTCCTGACCAGGCTTGTACAACTACCCACTCTGGCTCCTGACCTTGGCTTGTTCCTGTTTATGATTTTTGCTTGCTCCTGTGGACACTTTTCTTAAGTATTTTTAACTAGCACCTTATGCTTGTCTGGTTTTCAATGTGCTCTGACATTACGCAAGGGCCTGGGTGAACTGCTCCATCCTACCAGGTCGGGGAGAGAGTTTGGCTATCCTCTCGCAAATCTGCACCTCTGGGTTCCCACCAACAAGCTGGCTCCCCATTACGTTGGACCATATTGTATCCAATCCAATCCAGTAGCCTACGCTCTAGACCTCATTAGGTCCATGTGCATTCCCAATGTTTTTCATGTCTCATTCCTTAAGCCACTGATCTGTAATCACTTCTTCTGCTGCCCATCCTAGACCCGTCATAGTCAATGACCATGAGGAGTACAGGTGAAACTCGAATAATTAGAATATCGTGCAAAGTTCATTTATTTCACTAATGCAACTTAAAAGGTGAAACTAATATATGAGATAGACTCATTACATGCAAAGCAAGATAATTCAAGCCGTGATTTGTCATAATTGTGATGATTATGGCTTACAGCTCATGAAAACCCCAAGAACCCCAAATCCACAACCTCAAAAAAGTAGATTATTACATGCAATCAATAAAACAAGGATTGTACATAGAACAATATCGGACCTCTGAAAAGTACAAGCATGCATATGTACTCAGTACTTGGTTTGGGCCCCTTTTGCAGCACTTACTGCAATTACTTTTGAATGATATTCTAATTATTCGAGTTTCACCTGTATGTTATTTGCAGTATAATTGATTCCTGTGTGTCCAGGGGCCGTTTGCAGTATTTGGTTCATTGGAAAGCCTATGATCTGGAGGAAAGCTCTTGGGTGGCATCTGAAGATGTTCACACCACCGCTCTGTTGTGCTCCTTCCATGCTCGTTTTCCCTCTAAACCAGGTCCATCTCTGCAGGGAGGGGGTTGTTGAGGGGAGGGTACTGTCAGGGTTCCACTCTGACTTGATTGGTTTGCAGCATTCTGGCTTGGCTGCCATGCCACCCACCTATGATTCCTCCTTTGCCTGAGCAGACTGTGTAACGTTGCTCACTACTCCCAGGCTCCCTCATATGGCCAAACAGGGAGCATCATCTGAGCCTGATGGGAGTTTCCTGTCTCTGAGTGATGCTGTCACCGCACTCACTATATAAACCGCTCAGTCCAGTCTGACCTTGCACTTGCGTGGTTTTACCTGCTAGTGCATTCCTGCTGCTCTGAGTATTCTGATTCCATGTACGACCCAATCCTGGCTGATGTTCTCCTCTGGTTCCTGCTCCTGTCTTGTTCCTGACAATGCTGATCTCCGTGTTCCTGACCTGGCTTGTACGACTACCCACTCTGGATCCTGACCTTGGCTTGTTACTGTTTATGATTTTTGCTTGGTTCTGTGGACACTTTTCTTATTAAAGTATTTTAAACTAGCACCTTATGCTTTTCTGGTTTTCAATGTGCTCTGACAATAGGGTATTGGGTTAAAACGTAGAAAGGGAAAAGTTTAGTAACTTACTCTATTTATGGGGATTTATAGTGTTTTAGAATAAAGTATTATAAAATATTAAACTTTTATAAGATATATCAGAAATCAGTGTTTGACAGAACAAGGACCTCCTTTTATGTCAAAGGTTGGCAAATAACTGTGTAGGTTGTAGAACAATACCTACCTACAAATCTCAATGTACCACCCCCAAACAAATCATGGCAAATTGGCAGTGCCCCTATTTGATTAGAGAGAAAATCAGTTATGTCAAATATCAGGTATACCATCCAGAAAAAGAAAACCCCTCCAAATATACCATGTTAACCTAATAAAATCCTCGAGGGATCGTTAGAGTTTTCAGTAGGACGTGACCTTAAAGCCAGTGGCGGACCTAAGGAACAAAGCGCCCTGGTTCAAGATTCCCCCCCTCCCCCAAAAAAAACCACAAACACAGCGCTCTCCTCCCGCAGCGCTCGGCCGGCTGTCACTTTCTCTCCTCCCCGCTGGGACACAGAGCAGCGCCCAGCGGGGAGGAAAGAAAGCACAGATGCGCTGCTGTATCAGCAAAAAAAATGGCACTTTTGGCATTCAGCCAAAAGTGCCATTTCCGCCCGATATCTTTTGGTGGCTGATATATCGGTGCAGCCCTAATATTTATAGCAATGCAGAATGCCACAGGCTAGAGGACTACACATCCCAGCAATACTTTATATAACAATAGTAGGGATGCACAGACACTTTTCGAGTACCAGTGCCGATACTTGGCATTTTCATGAGAACTACCAGGGTTGCACCGGTTGCAGATGGGACCAGGCTCTGGCGCTCCACCACTGTCCTGAAATCATTAGTCTGTATTGTTTTAGAAAAACTGTCACATGACAATAAACTTTATTTATATTTATAAAAACAAAATCGTACATTAAAATAGAAATGTACAAATCCCGGGATCTCCGTGTGCTGCCTACACATGACAGTGGCCTCCTAATTTTTTAATTTTTCTCTAGTGTAGTCTTGGAGCTCAAAAGTATCGGTACATGTACTCGTACTTGTACCGAGTACTGTACTTGGTATCTGTGCAACTTCCGGCGGCCGGCGGGCCCCCCGTCTCTGTGCCGGGAGTGTCGGATGAACGGATCATCCGACACTCTCGGCGCAGAGATGGGGGTCCCGCTGGCCGCTGGGTACCGATCCGGCGCTGGGACTGTGCTGGGCCCCCTAGAGGCCCGAGGCCCTGGTGCGCCCGCAATGCCTGCACCGGCGGTAGTTCCGCCACTGCTTAAAGCATCACCACTAAATGGTATACCAGAGGCCAGGGAGTCAGAGACCCTGTCTGCTACTCAGATTTAAAAGGTGAGAGAGTTAATGGAAAAAATTGAGAGGTATTTTCAGAATTACATGACCAAACTATTGAAATTAAACATGACATTGTAACTGAGCCTCATGTCAAAGTAAAGTTAAGACCTTATAGGGTACCTGAAGCTCAGAGAAAAGCCATTACAGAAAATGTTAGCCCTTAGGGTGCATCCCTGTTTTAAAGTATGATTTTTTCCCATAGATTTATATTAGGGATGCACCGATACCATATTTTAAAGTTCAAGTACTGATACTTGTCCAAGTACTCAAGTATACAAGTACTGATGCCTTTTTGTTTATTGTCATGTGGCAGTTTTTCTAAAACAATACAGACTAATGATTTCAGGACAGTGATGGAGCGCCAGAGCCACGTCCCAGCTGCAACCACTGCAACCCTGGTAGTTCTCGTAAAAATGTCAAGTATTGGCACTGGTATCTGACCTGGTATCTGGACATCCCTAATCCTCAGTCTTGCTAAAGGGTAGTCAGATTTACTTAACAGGACAACTTTTAGGACACCAGATGGGATGTACCAGTACATAGTCCTCCCTTTTGGCTTACATGGGACCCGGCCTCATTCCAAAGATGATGGACTGCATCCTTAAGCCCCACAAAGCATATTCTTTGGCATATCTAGATGATGTTGCCATTTTTAGTATTGACTGTTTTCCATCTACAGAAGATCCAGGCAGTTATATTCCACTTTTAAGGTCAGTTTAACAGCCAATCCAAGAAAATGTGCAATAGGCCTGGATGAAGCCTGGTATTTGACCTACAGGTTTGAGCAGGGGTCCTAAAACCTCTAATTAATTGGAGTAACGCAATTAAAAGTTGGCCCCAGCCAGTGTAAAAAAAAGGCTAGAGTATTTCCAGGAATTGTAGGATACTATCCGAGGTTTGTGCCTTAATTTGCTACTGTAATAACTCCATTTACTGACCTCACCAAAGAGAGCAAGTCCACCATAGTGAAATGGAAGGAACAGGAACTATTTAATGATGGAAAGTTAGGGTCTGGCCATAAAGTGGGCACTTGAGTCATGGAGGGCAGACAGAGACCCAGTAAGGGAATGCTGATGGATTTTCACACAAAAGGAGGAGTTACTGGCTGTTAATGGTGTTTATGTTTTTTCACCCACTGCTGAGAGGCTCTATAGTTTATAATTGTAATATAGAGAAAGCAAGTTTGTATTTTCTCAAAATCTTAGTAAGTCTTGTTCTGAGTCCTTGGTGCCTGGAGACTGTAGAGCTTTTGGTATGAATACGCCGCCATTATTAGGGACAAATCCTACCAGGTAGCCAGACCTCAATTGTAGACTCAGTTGTCCACAGACCTTTATATGTGTGAGATAACTCAGAGCTGACTTCTTCACTCTGTCTGCTGTGGGAGCCTGTTGCTGGCTAAAAAGGCTGAGTGCTGACAGAACACTGTAACAGTACAGACAGGGGTGTATCTACTGCAAGGCAAACTAGGCATTTGCCTAGGGCGGCACTTTCCAGGGGGGCGCCAAAAAATGCTGCCACCAAACCAGTTAGGTAAGAGAAAAAAAAATTATATTATAAATTATGCATAAATTACTGCCAGTACCCCTGGACCTGGTGCTTCTTTGACTGGGGGACCAACGTGTCCACCTATGCCGCCTACTCCTACATATATGCCGACTGCAGCCTCTTCCTGGTCAACATGCTGTGCAATGTATTGGTGTGTGTGACTTTCGTCCGGACGCACTGGCAGTTCCTGCGCCGGACCTCCCTGGGAAACCAGCACCCAAATCTCTGACTTCAGGCAGCGGAGAAGCTTACGCAGGATCCCAGGGCTGAGATCCAGATGGTCATCGTGCTCATCGGCACCCCCGTGGTGGTGAGTCCGGGGAATTGCAGCCTATAAGCTCCGTGCATGCTTAAAGGAGAACTATGGGGTCAGTGTTTTTCCCCATAGTTCTCCTTGGGGTAACGGGAGGACACAAACTAGCGTCCTCCCATTACCCTAAGCTCAGTATACCGCGAGCTACAGCTCGCGGTATACTGAGACACCGCACCTGGAGCGGATCCCGACTTAGATGACGGGATCCGCCCAGCTGCGTGAGTGACAGCTGGCTCTGCCTATCTAGAGGCAGAGCCAGCTGTACCCGCCCCCTCCCCCGTCCGTTCCGCCAGTCAGCGCTGGCAGATCGGAGCGGGGAGAGGGGAATACAACCCCTCCCCCTGTCACGGCAGAGAGCCGTGACAGGATCGAGAGGTGAGGGAACCCGGTATGTGTTCCCTCACCTCCCGATCTACTGAGCCGACCTGTGACAGTCTCATTGTCACAGGTCGGCTTAGAACTATGAGATGAGTGGAAATCACTCATGTCATAGTTCTCCTTTAAGTCTCTAGAGCGGGGCAAGCTACAGAGCCCAGCGGCCAAGGCAGAAGATGGGTAACTGCAGAATTAGACTGACAGGCTATGCAAAATGTCTTACACAGGAAGGGGTGGGATTAATTTAGATTAGGGATGGGAGGGTGCTCCGGTTTAGTCTTGCCTAGGGCAGCACAAAACCAAAATACACCACTGAGTACAGATGCTGCCTGTTTATGGTTAGCAACCCAATAGGGTGTGCCCTGTTAATTAGGAACTGACCTGAGTTTTATTAGTAAATCTGATGAACAGAAGTTTTGTTTGTTTTATTCTGTAAACTCATACTGTACTTGGTTTACCGCTACCACTTGAGTCTGTCCCCCTTACATGCACTTTAGCCATACCTTTAGTTTGTTCACACAAAGACTACTGCTTGCTCAGGTTAAACTTACTTTTCTCTTCCTCTACAAACTGCCTCTGTCTCTGAACAACCTTTACCTTGCAGCTCCTCAGACATTGGTCTGTTTAAGCCAGATAGGCCTGGACACAAGCTGCCAATGTGTCCTCACACACACTGCCCTTTTCCCCAGTTCCACACATGAGCCCTAATAGTCTGGGTAGACTACTCTTATTTGACTGCAAAACCCACTTGTCTCCAATTAGTCTCCTCCCTTGGAATGCCTGTTCTGATCATTGAGGGACCCTTTCAGTGCCCAAGCAGGCAACACCCCCCCCCCCTTTTTTT
>NW_017306517.1:1178508-1213014 GCF_000935625.1 Nanorana parkeri | reverse complement strand
TTAGCACAAATGAGGCTTTTATTTGGTATTAGGTATACTCTTTGTGCAGGTTGCATATTTGTGCAAAAATGCAAAACAAAATCTTTTTCACTTTAAAAAAAAAATACTTTTTATTACTGTAATTATCATATTACAGTATTAGCAGATGAAAGTCATCATCAGTGTCAGTTTTATTTGCAGGTTAAAGGCTTATTTTGTCAACAAAGTCTCCAGTTTTCATGTGATCTCTAAATAATAGAGGCCATAGTGATCACATAATTAGGAAACTTTCAGATTGGCTTCTGATCATCAGTGGGAACTGGAGCTGTCAGTGACAGTCCGGATTTAGAGCCATCACCCCCATAGTGACGAGTGGTGGCTCTCTAAGAGAGAACATTTATTAATAAGGGGCATTGTGCTGGGAAACCTTAAACTACAGAGTATGGATGAAAGGGGGTTAAAGCACCTTCCCATTACACCCTTAAATGTGTCTTTATTGCAATAATGCTATAAATGCTATAAAATGTTAAGTGATATTCTTCCACTTTAATCACTTTTTTCTACATAGTTTTGGATGTTTCTTTGAAAAAAATGATACACATACCTAATTATTTATGCAGTATTTATCTTGGTGATTTCTTTTAAAAATCTATATAATTTGGAGAAAGCTATCATGGAAAGAGTAATTGTGTCATGTTTATCTCTTTTATTGTAGTTCTCTCTTTCTTTTACTCCGCTAGATTTATTGTAAATAGAATTGGAACTGTAGCACAATCGTAAATCTCTGCTTAAAAGCTAGTTTTGCATACACTGAAGGAATCATTATCGTTTTATGAATATTTTCATGCTGTTTAACAAATATGGCACCACACCAAGAATATGAAGACAACATATGTATGCCAGGATTCCAGAAACAATCAGAAAAAAACCCTAATTTTCCTTCGTATAATTTTATTCAAATCTTGTATGGCTCAAATGCTGCACATGAAAAACTTACAGTACAAACAATGGGGTCTATTCACTAAGCTGCCGAGAGCAGCCGAGAGCAGCCGAGTGAACAACTGACGTGAAGTGAGCCAAACACTGTTCGGCTATTCACTTCAGGCTTGTATGGCTGATTTCAGCTGTACATCGGCTTGCTTTGCATGGCTTCGGTTCGGCCGTACATGCTCAGCAAGTGGCCAGCAAGTGGCCGGAGCCAGCTGTAAGACCGCTCGGCCAGCTTCGGCTTTTAGCGCGGCTCAGCCGAGCCGAGGCATATGTGTTCGGCTCGACTGAGCCGCTCAGCTAAGTTCTGAGGCTGTACGGGCTATTGTGAATAGCCCGTACAGCAGCCCTTCGGTTCTACTAAACCAAAGCTACGGCTAGATCCTTCGGCTGCTTCGTGAATAGACCCCAATGTATAGTACTAAATATTTTCCTTTTAAAAAAAAAAAAAACTTATTAAAAGAAGACACATTTTAACCAATATCTATCTCTCTATCTATCAATCTATCTATCTATCTATCTATCTATCTATCTATCTATCTATCTATCTATCTTAATCCATTTGTCCATCCACCTATTTATGTATATTCAAATGGATACGAGTGATGGGCAAAAGAAAAACTTAAAGACTTAAAAACTTTCTAGTCCTTAGTTGTCATGGCTGCATTAGTCTTCTTTTTTCAGGCTAATTTATGTTTACCTGTTGATCCTGCTAGTAACACACTTCCTGTCCTATAGTTACAACGCTCACTCACTGACTATGTAATGTCACAAAAGGCTGCTCACTACTGATTTGTACTACATAACTTCTAATTTTTATAACATAGGGCACAGTTTCTGTAGTCCACAGAAGTGAACTGGGCAGGACAGATAATGCTGCTGGAGATTTTAGTGCAACATAGGTAGACTTGCACAGGTAGTTTCAAGTTTACTGGATTTCTGGCAGGATCAACGGGTATTTGTTGCATTTATTAAACAGATGTAGCAAAACACAATACTGTACTAATACAATACCTAATGTAATACCCTGGGCACACCATATGCAGTTGTGATGCAGTCTGTTTATTTGACTTCTGCAGTCAAAATACATCACAATGCTTTCCTATGGGCTTTCTTGTGCTTTATTCGCACCGTTGCAGTGTGCACGGTTCCTCATGGATTGCCGCACGGTCAGGAGTCGCCCTTGGTGTGCACCAATCGCACTGTGGGTGCCATTATTTCCCAATGGCACCCCAGTTGCGCCGGGCAGATTGCGCGGTTTTCCGCCGCGATTTCGCCCGTGCTTCTGAACACCATTGCGGCTAAAACAGCCACGCGTTGTGTATTGCAGAAAAAAGGTAAAAAATGGCGACTGGGGTTCCATTGGAAAATAATGGCACCCACAGCGCGATTGGTGCACACCTGGGCGGCTCCTGATTTCATTTAAATAAATATACTTGATATACTGCACAATGAGGAGTTCTCTTTTCTTATGATTGCGTGGACTTCATCATTCATGGGACATCGCTGTGGAGGCACACAAAGAAAATGCTGGGCAACCTGTTGATATAAGTGAGCTTTTGCTGAGAGCTTACAGCCATCAATATGTGGTGAGTGCACATTCCTAGGGTGTGTCTGTGTGGCACAAGGCGATTTTTGGAGCAACTATCAAGCACTTTGGGACTATATATCTATTTATTTTGCACTTATTGAACAATTTTCTATTATGGACTATTAATTTATCACTGGGTGTGATATGAACTTTGAGTAAAATAATTTTTCACATGGCGTATTTAATGGTATTCACAATTATGTGATTATGTCATGAAATACTTATTCACATTTTTGTGGTCTATTACGTCACATTTGTTATTAATTTACACTATTTGGTATTAATTGATTTTATCAATCAATTATCTCAATTTGATCACTTATTTATTATCACTGACCAATTATTTATAGGATTAAGGGATATTAGCGCTGCATATTTATTTAGGTGTGACCCTAGCCTAAGCAATGATGAATTGTCTTTTCTGTTTTCATACAGGTCTATTCACTAAGCTGCCGAGGGCAGCCGAGTGAGCAACCGACCCCAAGTGAAGTGAGCCGAACACTGTTCGGCTATTCACTTCAGGCTGGTACGGCTGATTTCAGCCGTACATCGGCTGAAATCAGCCGTAAATTGGCTTGCTTCAAGTGGCTTTGGTAGCCAAAGGATCGGCCGAAGCTACGGCTAGATCCTTCGGCAGCTTCGTGAATAGACCCCATAGTGTCAATTCCCTGGCTGATTTGGCTGCACAAGAAGCTACTGGTGAAGCATGATCTGTACTTCATCAGCTTCTGTAGGGTCCATATGTGAAATTAAGGGTCTAATACATCCCTGATGTCTCCATAAAGAGGACCTGTCACTTCCTCTATTGATTCCTCTGTTAACTCTTTCACTTCCTATTGTTAACCCCCTATGTGATAGTAATGAAGTTAAGTGTAAACAAAAAGTTTAAAAAATGTAATTGACATAGAAATAAAAAAAAACACTAATTTTGTACATGCACATACAAATGCACACACAAATGCACACACACACTCCGTGTGCGCCCACATGCAAAAATGACAATTGCACCACACATATTACAGATCACCACGAATGTCAGAGTGAGAGCAATCATTTTAGTGTCATCACTCACTGTTACATCTAAACAGATGGTCAGTAAAGGCTTTTAAATAATTTCCTTTGGGCAGTTTTGGGTACTGACGTTTTTTTGCCATTTCACAGGTGCACTCAATTGTAAGACTTGACATGGCTGGTATCTATTTATCCAACACTACCTCATCTTTTATATTTACCCCAAAAAATACGTATTCTGTTTGTGTGCATTAAAATTATTTTTAGCGTTTTTTTTATTGATTTGAAAAACATTTGCGCAAATATCATGCAACATAAAAAAATGCAACTAACTTTTTTTTATTCTACAGGGCCTCTGCTTTCAGAAAATACACAATTGTTTGAGGGTTTTCAAGCAGTTTTTTAGCCAAAAGTTCCGATTTTTAACGTGTTTGCAAAAATAAAAAAAATGCTTCAGGAGAAAAGTGATTACCAATATTTAATTTTCATCTTTATGGATGCAACTTTTTGTATGTGGGACAGCACAATCAACATTCTTACCAGATGATTGGTGTGAGAATGACCGAAGACTATATTATATTGCATACTGTCAAGCTTATCAAATGAAACAATGTGAAGATAACCAGTAGCAAATAATCAGAATCCATCTTTCACTCTTTTGACTCCAGTAACATGTAATCTGTATTTAAATATGATTGAATAGCTGTGCAGTAAAGGTTGGCACATGCTGTGACTTCATATTATTCACTACAAGCTCTATGGCTAGAAGCATCTACAGTCTTTACATAAGCAGCAGGAGTTAGATATAACTATTGTGCTGTGAGTACCTTCCAATATAACACCAAATATATATAGTGTCCTGTATATCATGCATATACTGTATACTGACCAAGTATATACTGTATATGTTTAAAAAACAATTTCATTAACTATTACCAGATACTGAAAATATTTTTTAAATGATTACATTTACATGAAATTTCAAGCTGAACTTTAGCCAAACAGCTATATGTAAAGAACATATAAGTGGGCTGCTTTACCTGCCAAATGTGTGTTTCTGTCCATGCAATCCAGACATGTACACTGTAAAGTTGCCCACACACCTTGCGATAATCATACGATAATCGCTGGAAATCCCGCGATTGTACGATTATCGCAAGGTTTCTACTGTACCGTTTCTAGGTCGCACGACTTTAATCTTAGGAACATGTTCCAAAAGCAGCCGAGAATCGTAGAATGTCCGTTCAGCATTGCAGTCATCGGAAGCCCGCCCCTCTGATAAAGACTTTATCCCTTGATATATCTAAAAAATAGTTCCATTTCTCTCCTTTTCCGAAACCTCTTATAAATCTAGTCGTTTTATTTACATACATGTATTATTATGTATGGCTAGTT
The DNA here is from genome assembly GCF_000935625.1 of Nanorana parkeri. Classification (NCBI taxonomy): domain Eukaryota; kingdom Metazoa; phylum Chordata; class Amphibia; order Anura; family Dicroglossidae; genus Nanorana; species Nanorana parkeri. The sequence continues at coordinate 1,208,051 of NW_017306517.1, read as the reverse complement.
CGTCTCATACGTCTAGAGTTAGTATGATTTTCAACTGAATAGATTAAAGATTAGGTCTTATTAAAAACATCCATCTGTCAGTTAGACGGAAGCCAGCAGGAATCTCAATTACCGGAGATTGGCCCAAACACCATTGCTAAAAGACAAAACCTCTTGTGATTGGTCATCGTTCTATTAAAAGAACAGGACTCAGGAGAGTTTCCTTAGGTTCTAATGAAGGGGGTGTGCCCCTGAAACGCGTAGACCATTCTAACACTCACGGGAGCAGAGGACGCTGATTTGGATTTCCCTTCAGACTTTCCCTGCTAGCGATTTTATATTTCAACGCTTCCTATATGCTTGTGATCACTGATTATCGTGTAAGTAGAATTTTTTGCTTGCGTGTTTTACCAAATAAATAATCTTTTTTACACTATGGAGGCGCTCTGTCTTACTTTTATCTCCCAGATGGTTGGTCTTTTTTGACCGGTGGGAGCTGCCTCCAAGGCGTATGAACTACCTTTACAGCCGGATCGTCTTGCAAACCGGGGGCGCCAGTCTTGTTGCTTTCGTTGTGCTCTTCCAGTAGTGTCTACTCTTGCCATGACTTTACCCTGGCAGGCTCTACGTATTGACAAATGACAACACCTAGCGCCAATCCCTGTGCAGCTGCAAGCACAATAAAAAGTGTTACCCTCTAAATGTATCAAATTATAATAATGAATGTGCTGCGCTTCAACCAGAACAATCAAATTAAATGAAAAAAAACGCAACAAATCTCTATAATAAATTTGTGCTAATCAATACAGGCAATCAATGTGTTCACAGTTGCTTTTTCTTGTAAATATCAATCCTTAATAATAAAAGTCCATGTTGGTAAGTTCAATCATATATTCCATGTTCAGATATGCACAAATGTGGAATCACACGTATAAAGTGCTCACAACATCAAGTAAATAAATCTGCTACGGGTACAATAATTTATTCTACTACCAACATCTGAATGATGTGCTATAAATTAATAAAGTTCCAGGATCCACACAGAATTAGTGTATATAATAAATATGAAAGCAGATATATTTGCGCACGTCTCTCTCATACCCGCCAATACATAGAAGGTGGCATAAAATGGATATTACACAAATAAATAAAACTTATAAAACACCAAACCTTATACATCACTAATAAAGCAGTTAAGGTCAAAGTCTACGTTTAACCCCTTCTGCACTAAGGTGCCTCCTTTATAACTCCAAAAGGTTTCTATATTGGCCAACTCTCTTTTCCAGTTCCCTCCACTCCAGTGTTTAGAGACCTTTTCAATTCCCCAAAATTGTAAATATTTGGGATCTTTGTTGTGATGTATTCGAAAATGTTTAGAAACTACGACGAATATTGTATGTGTTCGTTAATTCTCACTCCCCATTTCCTACTTGTTCTACTCACATATAAGAAACCACATATGCACTGCAGTGCATATACAACCCCTATAGTGTCACATGAAATTAATTGATCTATATTAATTTCCTCCTCATGAGGCGAGAATTAAAAACTTTTCCACTTTATAAAGTTGTTACATGCGTACCTGCATGCGTTACACAGGTGACATGCATAATATCCCGTCGTGTTAAGGAATGTAATATTTTTCTTTTTCATAGGTTGATCCACCACATTTTTAGCTATTCTCTGTCACAAGGGGTTAGCTCTCCTGTATACTATTTTTGGTTTTGTTGGCAATATGTTTTTCAGTTGCTTATCTAAATGTAGGATATCCCTGTGTTTTTTAATAATTTACTCAATTTGGTGATATTGAATGTTAAAATCAAATATCAAGGGCAGATCAAAAATCTTGTTAGCAGTATTATGTTCTTGTTTGTTTTTACACTTAATCATTTCTTCTCTCTTCACATCTGCTTTTTGTTTTCTGCTATATTTGCTATCTGTTGATCGAAAAAACCCTTTCGGATATCCCTTTTGTATGAATCTCTCGTTTAATAGGTTAGATTGTTGTTATTAAGCAATGTCTTTGGTTCAATTCCCTTTTAGACGTAAAAATTGACCCCTTGGTGTACTTCTCAACCAGGCTGGATGATGACAACTGGTCATATGTATTTAGCCATTTCAGTCAGTCTCCTTGAAATACGTTCTTTTACATAATTTGTTTTCTTTCACAAATATCTCTACATCTCTACATCAAGGAAGTATATCTTGGTTTAGCGGACCGAATAATTTAACACTATGCTCTTATTGTTATTGTTCAATCTTGCCAGAAAATGTAGTACATCTTCATTGTTTCCTCTCCATATCATGAAGGTATCATATATGAATCTCCTGTATAGATGTAATTGTTCAGGTTTCCATTGCAAGATTGCCTCTGCCTCCCATTTGCACTTAAAGGCATTGGCCATGCTGGGGTTTACCCCCATAGCAACCCCCACCTTCTGCTTGTAGAACTTTATATCATACCAAAAAAGGTAGGTACTAAGACCAAATTTGATGAATTTTAGGTAGGTAATATATAATATAAAAAAATAAATAAAGACTTTACGTACTTGTGGGGTTCTGATGGTAGACACTTCTGGAGCGAATGCTTAGTAAACCACCTGAAAATGTTTAATGCCTCTCTATTGGTGAGATATCTGGGTTTGTGTTCCTGGGTCTGCACATCTGATGTGCCCATTTAGAGGGTTTTTTGCTCTGCTTGTTAGATTGTGTATTTATTTGAAAATAAAGTATGGACAATGCAATAGATAGTGCTGAAATGAAAGTATCAGAGAAAAATAAGAAGCCCAGAGCTGACTCAGAGCACCAGGCTTTATCCAACCTATAACTTTAGGGTGGACTGACCCTTTGAATTTAATGCTGGATCAGTGGCTGGCAGGGGATTTTAACCCTTTAGCGTAGTGTCCCTCAAGAGAGTGGCCTATTGACAGTGCAATGATGCAAAATTCAACAAATAGACAAATGATTGTGAGGTGGGCTAAAAGGAACCAAAAAGACTAAAAAAACGATTAAAGTGGACATTTACCCCTATGACTAAAAATCACATCAACATGCTGATATGAAATCATCTTACATTCATTAGTTAAACAAACATATATTTATTTTATTACAATTTCTTTTTTTTCTACTTCCTGGTTCTCTTGGGCATTAGTGATATAATGTGCCCAAGTGTTGCATCCTGGGAAGGTTACATCAGCAGAGCATTGCTGGGAAATCTCATCTGTAATCTCATGAGATCTCAGAGAAAGGCATTTTCCTCCCCTGAGATGATGTGCATGGTTACATGTCCTACTCACATGTTTCGGAGTTCCAGAAATATTAATCTGCCCTTAGTAAAAAATGGCCACTGTGAGAAAAAATGGGGAGGAAATGAAAAATAAGGTATGCAAAGAATAAAAAGCCGGCAATCATCATCTGTTTGTAGATTGCCATTACTAAACATTTATAAAGCTGCCTTTGTTGTTATTTTAAATATATGGGTAAAGTAGTATTGGTAGTACAAATATGGACTGTATCTGACCATTTTTTTTAACTTAAAACCAGACATTTGCTTTAACCCAGATTAAGTCCATGGAAAATTTGTACTTGACCATATTTATGAAAGAGAATTGTAGAAAAATACAATTCATTTTGTGATACATTAAAATAGCTTACAGATTGCTTTACCTTTGTGATGCCCTAAATAAGGTTGCTTTAAGGGAAGTATGGAAGGCTCTTTTGTTCTAATTCTAGCCCTTGGATTAGATCCTTTAGATTTGCAACACATTTCCCCTAAGGAATTCTCGAATCTGTTCACCATTAATCATTCAATAAGTATTTGGTGTAATTTTTTTGTGAAATAGCAGTAAAGCAACATTGTACTGTGCATGATTTATGCCATTAGAAAATCTCTAAATCACTGGTGTTGCACACATTTCTGCCTTCAGCTAACTTCAAGATCAGTGAAAAATCTATGAAATGGGCAGAAATGCACTGCATCTATTTTTAAACATTTCATTTTGTGTAAAAATTGCTGATATCTGTAATTTAAAAGAATTCCTGAACATTTGTATATTTACTCTCAACCCTTGCACCTGCTTCATTACATAATAGTGTCATACTAGAAGGCAACACATGTGTATAGGCTACATGAGCAAAATAAACCAGTACTGGCACTGAGCACTATAAACTGGCATCTAGACTTCATATAACTTATCTTATATAACCTGTGCCTACAAGTATGTCTCCTCTGGATTGACGGCAGACCAAGCAGGGTATGAAATTTGCCATCCCATTGAGTTAATGCAGAAATTCACCAGACTGAATTCTTTGTAACCACAATGCCTTGGGAATTTAGGTCAGTTGGCTTAAAATGGGCAATAAGGCAGTTTTTGGATAAGCCAGCCCCATCACCAAAAGGGTGAGGTCACAGCAACCATATTAACATGTTCTTTAACTAAAAACAAAGTCAAAGCAATGAAGCGCCGAAAAAAGACAATCCCTCCTCAATGGGAAATCCTTAAAAGCACACTGCAGGATGCTGCCCCCCAAAGAAGCCGGGAAAGCTGTGGAATCTGGGAAAAGAAAACAGAGGGGGCGCCTTTCCTGGTGCAGATCAACTTTATTTTCAATAGTCAAAAATAAACCGAAAGATACTCACAGACATAGATAAAAGACAGCCATATAATGTAAGCTGACAGCAGATGGACATCCACTGAGGGGATCCAGTGTGCAAATGGCGTTGACGCGTTTCCAGGGGGATTTTATGGAATAAGCATGCCCTAGATTGTTCTAGGGAGTGGATGACTTTAGTCATTACACAGAGAGAAAGGCTGTTAGCAAATACTAAGGAGAAGATTTCCACCATTAATATGTCCAACTGCAAAACAATCCTACCAGGGACTTCAAAAAGAGATTGGATGAATTATTTAATTAGGCCCATTCCTCAGGTATATTATCAAAGTCTGAATATAAGTTTCTTTTGGTCCACCACCCATGCATTCCTTACTTCTATCATATCCCCAAAATCCATAAACATCTCACCAGACCACCTGGCAGACTCATAATAGCAGGGATGGATAGTCTCACCTCCAACCTGGCCAGTTATATCGATTTTTTCTTACAACCGCTAGTGATTGATCTTCCTTCCTATGTCCGGGACTCTGGACATATTCTGGAAATCCTTAAAAAATACCAGTGGAGAAAAGGATACCTATGGGCATCTTTGGATGTAGCTTCTCTCTACACCTCCATAGAACATCAGTTTGGCCTCAGAGCAGTTCAGCACTTCATGGCCAAGTCTGGGAATTTTAATTCTTCCCAAGCCAATTTCATCCTGGAGGCCATCGAGTATGTGCTGACACACAATTATTTTTCGTTCCTAGATAACTATTACATGCAATTAAAGGGCACTGCCATGGGTGCAAGTTTTGCTCCATCCTATGCAAACTTTCTCATGGGGTACTGGGAGGAACATCACATCTGGTCCAATAACCCCTATGGATCTAATTTGGTCCTGTTCGCCAGATACATTGATGATTATCTGGGACGGTACGGCCACAGAATTTTCTGCCTTCGTAAATTACTGTAAGAACAACCCCTTCCACCTAGACTTCACGTCTGTATTAGATGACAAAGTACTAGCCTTTTTGGATCTTGAAGTAGGAGCCAACGACATGGGAACAATTACCTCCAAAACTCGTTTCAAACCCTCAGCGGGCAATTCCTACTTACACGCGAAAAGTAACCATCACACCAGATGGATCAAGAATGTCCCTGATGGTCAGTTTGGTAGGATCAGGCGAACATGCACCTCAGACTCAGACTATGTGGCTCTAGGTGATATTCTAGTAAAAAAGTTTATGGACAAAGGATATGATAGTCCTCTGATCAAAAAAGCCTTTGACAAACATCGGGTGCCCATCCCTAAGAAAGTACACTCTAGCAGAGATTTCTACAACATCAATTTCTGTACCCAATATAATGATGGGGCCTGCCAGATCTCAAAAATATTGAAATACTATTATCTGGACACTAACTGAAGGATAGCTCCACTATCCTGACTGCATAAATCTACATGTATGGACTGTAAATGCTTTTACCTACTGGATTCATTTTTAAACTATGAGTTTTGTGTACAATAAACTATTGATATATGTTTTATATATATACATGGTCTTTGCCTTGTTACCTCTCTAGAAACCCTCCATACCCTACTTTTGCATGTTCTTTACCTGTGATAGGGAAAGTAAAAAGGAATTCCGCTGACAAACTCCATATAGAGAGAGATAAGTACAGGGCTTGTAGGCACTGACATGTTTGGTAAAGTAGATCTAAACCTTTACAAATGTCATGCCATGTAGGTAAGGGGTGAGTGGAGGGTTTCTAAATCTTTTCACCCTTTGTTACAATAATGCTGCAGCCTCATTACAGCTCTGTCCACATGCACTATAGTAATAACAGGCTTCATGTGTTTTTTCACAGGTGTTTCTAAATGATGACAATAGTGGACTGTCTGTGCAGTGTGCATCAACACAAAAGTTTGTGGCAGTATGATTTACAGTCAGGGGATTGTGTGAGAGAGGGGTAGAGCATCATCACCTCATAACACAAAGTGCCCATACACAGTCCGTGATATCAGTAGCATCAACTATTATTTTATTTTTTTCCTAAAAGCTAGCGAAAAAAGAGAAAAAGAAAATTACTTTGCAAGTGACATTAACATGTTAAAGTGTATATGAGATATTAGTGGTTGGGTTTACATCTACTTTAACAAACTATTTTTGAGTTCTGTGAATTGCAGTGCTCAAGCATATTTTCTGTCCGTGTTTGCAGATCTTTACTTGCACCCAAAAATCCTTTTAAAAACCAATATATGTCCACTGGAACCGATTAATTGCTAGCTCTACAACTTTTAACACCTTAGCTACTTTGTTTTCTATTTCTATTAACTGTGATGTTTTCCATCTCCTTGCTATTTACATGTTTGCTATCATCATTCCAAGATCAATAGAGCTCTCTAAAGCCCCTAGAAAGAAAGCTGTGGATGCCCATGAGTTTGTCAATGGTTATAAAAAAGGTCACCAAATAATGTGAAATCAATCATTCCACTCACTGTACGGAACATAATTTACAAGTGTCATTGATTGCAAAAAATGCTAATTTGTCCAGGACTGACCAGCCCAGCAAATTTAGCTCAAGAGCTGACCACTTGATGCTTAAAGAAGCCTCCATGAAACCCAAACATTAATTTCAAAATGTTCATGTAAAAGTGTTAAAAGTACATGTATCTACAATTAGAAAGAGATTGTACCAATTCAACCTGCATGAGAGGTGTGTTAAGAAAAAGACTTGCTGTTCAAAAAGAACTTTAGAACAAGATTACAGTTTGGTATTTAATATATAGGCAAAGACCAGGATTTCTGAAAAACTGTGCTGAAGACTGATCAATTAAAGATGGAGTTGTTTGGTTACAGTAACAGTAGACATGTTTCCTGCAAGACTATCATAGTATTTTAGGAGAATAACCTCATAACAACTCTGAACATGGTGGTGGAAATGTTTGACCAAAAGGTCACTATTAGGCTCTAAACGTCATGAATGATTTTATGCATTGCCTTAAATTAAAAGCATGTATAATTGAATGCAGGCTCTAATGAAATACATACAGTTTACATGTACGATCACAGAAATATGATCAGGAAACTGCACTTGACAAATGTATGCAAAATATAAGCTAATTACACAACTTTATCTTGTAGAAGCCATATTTTCCATTCCTTGATAAATGGTTCTCATTGTGCAGTACCTTGTGATGTTAATGACTGCAGGATGTACTATTAAGCATGTGATTTACATTATAGCATTTGTTTCCTGATAAATCATTACACTGCTGTGTTTTTCAAGTGTTTTGCATTATTTGCATATTGCTGGATATCTCATCTAGTAGTATATCATTCAGCAATGTTTCAGGCATCCTTGCTTTTTAACAAGCTGAAGTTAACAATACACTCATCATTTATATAAAGCAGAAATAAAGGATTGACATAAGATAGATAAAAACATTAATTGGATTAAGAGAAATGCAGAATAGCAACAGTAATCAACGACTAGTGTATCTGCTGATCACAATCAGCCAGATGTATCCAATCCAGAAACAGAAAAGATGTAAATGAACATTCTTAAAATAAAAAAATACACATAACAATCATGATTCATACCTGTGGTGTTATTGTATTTATTATAATTTTTTTCCATTAAATTCTTATTCAGAAGGTTTATATGTGCACAAATAGGCTTGACACAGCAAGCACATACATAAACACAATTGTACAGATGTAAGATGGGGAGGGAAAATGTATTTAATTAAAATTGCCAAAATAACTATTTTAGGCCCCATTTACACCTATATGTTTAGTTACGGCTGAAATTAGCCGTACCAGCCTGAAGTGAATAGCCGAACAGTGTTCGGCTCACTTCACTTCAGTTTGGTCATTCACTTGGCTGCCCTCGGCAGCTTCGTGAATAGACCCCTTAGTGATCCCTGCGTCAGGAACTTGCATTTTCCTGCAGCAGGAATCTCTAATTTGCCGTTCACAAGTGTCAGCTGTCAACCATTCAAGTTAATGATTAGGTGACATCTGCTGCATTTAAACGCCGGCACACTGCATGTAATCGTATGTGATACAATTACATGCTATTAGGAATCAGTCACTCTCCCTGGACGCAACGATCATCCGTCCTGATGAAGTCTCAATCAAATATATTAAATTTTTGTTCCGGGATCTGAGCTTGCAGATCCACTAGTATTTTTGTTGTCTTCTCCTTCAATTCAGCTACTCTGCTAAGAACCGTGATAGTAATGCAGTTTCCACTTGTGCTGTTTGTTCAGACAGAGCCACCTGCTCCTTTTTTAGAATGAAACAGTCAGTGCTATGAAGTCAAAAGGACATTTATTAAGGATCTAAGAAAAGAGGCGCTTCTACTCTTCATTGTCCAAAAGAAGTGTAGAAGCCACTTGCAAACTTCTCACTGTGCCTGATGGTATTCTGCCAGCATTACTCCACGTAGTTCAAAAGACAATTGACATTTCCAAGAACCAGCTGAAATTTGCACAATATATTGCCACTTTTAGAGACAGGCCCTTTGATCAGACCGTCATCGGATGAGAAGTGAGAAGGGATAGTGATCTAATAGGCAGAGAGCTTGTACAGCCCAAGCTAGGCACCTTAATATCCAGGGGGCTAAAATGTTACGTTATGTTGTTCTTTGCCAATTTTATGCTGACTAAATCTCCTGTCTAAAGGAACTTTTGTTGCTAAAAAAAAAGGAGGCAGGAGCTGTAAAAAGAATGTTAGAATGTTTGGTGTGGACTAAGTCCTTGAAAATACTACTCTTAAGGTGCCCATACACCTTACAATTACGGTATCTGCAGATTTTCTGTGGTCAGATGGAAAAAGTGCAACGGATTGGCCTAGGTGGAGATTACTCCATCCACACAGTTAGGTGTAGATGGAGGAATCTGTTGCACCTTTTCCATCTGACCACAGAAAATCTGCAGATAATTGTAAGGTGTATGGGCAGCTTTAGAGTAAAACCTCCACAGTAGCTGGAATAGAGTTCCATAGGAAAAAAAATATTCTACCTGTTGCTCTACTAATTGGAGTATCCATAAGAAAAATGTAGTTGCATATACACTTACAGGGTTATTCACAAAAGAGTGAAGAGTTGGGAGAAGGCAGGAGAAGTAAACAATGTAGGACAACATAGCTGAACTGGAAAGTGAGCTGAATTGCATAATTTTTCCAAATCAGCTATTTTGGCCTAGATTGTTCACTTCTCCTGCTTTCTGCAAACCCTTCACTCTTTAGTGAATTCATCTTTGAGGGTGGTCAGTACCAAAAAGATGCAATTATAAAATCCATGTACGCAACCAGGTGTGTTCCACGTAACCACCAAAAAAAAACAAAAAAAGAGGGGTTGCAGCACCAATAACAATTAATTTTATTGCTCATTAAGTAGCATATAATCTAGCAATATTTCAGGTATTCCGGCCTTTTATCAATCAATGATGCAAATATTATACCTGAGGCATGAAGATCTTGTGAATTTTTTATTAACTCTACTCCATATCTGATCCCTGGAAAAGCCTTTATATTGACAGTTGTCTTTGGAAGTGCATTGAGTAAGGCTGGCAGAATACCAATGGGCACAATGCATCTCAAGAAGTTTGCGGGTTAGATTAGGAAGGGATGCCTGGATTTTAGATTCAAAGTAATACAGCTCTGTAACTTACTAAGGAATATTTAAATAAGACACCCCCTCCCCCATACCTTTTTCTGTGACCGTTACTAAATGTTGGATTTCCTATCACTTTTTGTATCAGTGGTAACCAGGGCAAGTACAGAGGGTAAATCACACACAGCAATAAAAACAAAGGTTCTAAACCTTCCACCTGCTATTTAAAACAAAGTAAACGTTTTGGCATTACATTTTAATAATTAGATGGCTGTCAGTAAACTATATAGGAACACTGATATTTGTATATTATACACATTTACCAACTGTCACATACCCAATATCATTTTTGACAATTAACACAAAGCTTTTGATAACATTTGGCAAATGTGACAGCTGGTGAATATCCAGCAAATGTTTGATTTGATGAATTTGTAAAGGGACTGTAATGGCAGTGATTTCCAGCAGTATAACTTAACATGTCTCTGAACCCCTCTTGCACCTCAGTCCCCAGTCTTGGACCACTCTTATAGCATATCTGCCATCTCTATCCATCTCCCGTAAGTGGGATGTTGTGACATCAGATGTTGTGATGTTGTAAGTCTCTGCCAGTCTTCTGTAGCTTTATTGCTGAATATAATGGTGATGTCAGGGGCTGCACTTGAGTTCTTCTTCTTATATATCTAGTAAATTGACAACACTTATCTACACATTTTTAATCTGTTGTGTGTCATAGAAGAACCATTATACTGCTATGGATGATTATGCAATTATGCATTTAGTGTCCAAAATTTATATCTACACTAAGGGGACAAGATAGAGACCTATCAAGCAGCATCGGTTGGTAGTATGTGATGGTGGTGGTGGGGGACCTGAAACACTTGGGTCTGCCTCAGGTAAGCTCCAGGCAATATTCATTAGTAGAAACTCTGTAACACAGTATCCACCATTGCAAGTGGAATTTCTATGCTCTTAGGTAATATTGCCTAGCCTTGTTTCTGAGTCATGTATTATAAACTTTATGTGGCAAATACAGAATTTACATAACGGCAAATGTAGATTAGCAGCTGAATTTACAAATTGGCTATGTCTGCACCAGGTGAATGGAACCCATATAAAACATAGAATTGCAATTCCACCTATGTAAGTGATTTGCATTGTTTTTGTGGTAATGAAGAGGTGCAGTGATGATGTATACATGTGCACATTTTCATGACTCACATTTTAGTCTTTCCTCATTTTTTTAATGAAGGATTTGTTAGGCCTGAAGCCTAAAAATTCAAAATTTTCTCCACAGGAAAATTAGTCAGACACCAGGGTCAGATGGTAATTAGGCTGTAAGCAGCTCTCCCTCCCTTTTATTCATTGTAACATGATCAGTGAACAGCAGCTCTGCCATTGCACACAAAACACTGTCTGGAGGGATTATATTAAAATAATCCCTGGTAATCCTGCCATAAAGATCCTTTCTCAGGCAACTCCTGTTATGGGGTGTCAACTGTTTTTTAAACATGCCCCTTCATTGCCACCATGTCAGATACACCTCTGGTTGAGAGTACACTGGGTGTCACCTTCACACAATGGGCATGGTCTAACGTTATCATTATCAGGAATGGGGTGTCAACTGTTTTTTAAACGTGCCCCTTCATTGCCACCATGTCAGATACACCTCTGGTTGAGAGTACACTGGGTGTCACCTTCACACAATGGGCATGGTCTAACGTTATCATTATCAGGAAACTGATGCTAGAATGCCTACATGTAGGCAAGAAGAAGCTGAAAGAACCCGGAGGAGATTTGAAAGGCAAAAAAATGCTGAAAAAGAATGAAAACAGGTATATTATGAACATAAAAACATGAAAGTTGTTATGATACACAGTGAATTAGCAAAATAAATGTCATCCAATTAAAGTTTAGATTTATTTTCAGCATTGTTGAGTAAGGCTTTAGATTCATGACACAAGTGTGGGACTGATACATTTTGTTGTGCAGGGAAGGATTTTTGTAATCACCTTTGTGAAATGACCATGTTTTTTTTTCAATATAACTATATTTTGAACATGCTACTACGTAATGGCTTTGGGTGTGGGGGATATTAACCCTGTGCTGCAGATGCTCCTGGCTGGTCCCCTTTAATCCCCTCTTGCGGATATCACTCTTCTTTTGGATTCTGAGAGGAGCCTGTTGCTATTCAAAAGGAAGTGTCCAAGTCAAGCAAGTGATGTGGACACCCAAAGAAGGACTCTTCCAGATGTAAACAGAAGAGTAGGGCAAGGTCACATAAGAGCAGCTTTGGGTAAGTAAAAAGGAATTCAGAATATTTTTATAATCCAATGATCAGCTTTAAAAAGGTTGCCTTTCTGTTAATGGATATCAATATATGAAAACCAGTCAGTGCACTTTGTGTGCATTTTGTTCTTAAACCAGCTATAGGGTGGTCTTTTTGTACACAACATATGTAACTAGCTAGATGAAACTATATGGGTATAGGATAAAGTTGTGTTTTTCAACCAGCTTTTTATGGAGATCACTTTGGAGCAAAGCTGTGAACATTACTGCTGATGTGTTTCTACTGCTCATTAAAGCCTAATTCCACCAAAAATGGTTTTTCAGTTTAGCTAAGTGGGGAAGGGTAACAATTACTGTCAAGTTTTATTTAGTATGTATGTATGTGACCCTTTTGGGGAGATTTTTCTTCACTTTCTGTCCCTCACACTAGGCAAAGAAATGGTGAAAACGGTTGTCGCTGGGACAGAAAGATATGGACAACAATACAAATATTGTCGTACATTCTATCCCTTCCTCGTGAAAATTCTAACCCTTACTCTCTAAAATTATGTTTCTTCCTCATTATTACACTGGATTTTTGTGTTTGCCCTATCAAAGACATTTCACATTACTTCTTTGTCTGAAAGTAAGTAAGGGGACATATCACCAACAGGAATACAGACAGAACAACAAACAGATGAAGGTTCTAACACTTCACTACTCTATTCAAAATTAAATAAAATGTTTTGGCTGAAGCAGTGCATGAATTTGTTACATATTGAGGGAAGGAAGGAAGGAAAGATAGATCACACAAGTAAGCAGACATGGTACTTTGAGAAGTGCATATTAAAGAGTTAAAGGGAAGTAAATTATTCTCTACTATGATTAACCCTACTTTTAAAGGCTAGGGGATATGAATAAGCAAATCTGCCCTGGTTCAGTTCACGGAAGATTCGTGAGCCCAGCATGAAGTCCATGAACTGAGAATCTAGTGCTAAACCCCACTGGAGTCCTTAGATAGTGAATCCTTATTCTTGCCATTTTCAAGGCTAATAGGTGAGGTATTGTAGAAAAAAGGACCTGGAAACCTGGGCACTGCCATAAAGGACCCTTGTCCCTCATTATTTGTACAAAAGTGTCTTGCAGGGGGAATCATTTGCCCCCCCCCCCCCCTTGCCAGGCACCTCCCAATTTTTAAATACATTTGGCCGGATCTGGTACAGGAAAGGGACCTGCACCCAGACTGCAGGCCTGGATTAGGGTCTTGGTGAAATTGTATAGCAACATTTTCTCTTTTTTTATTTAAATGTGTACTCTCACCAAAAACAAAACTAGTGTGAGATTCCCCTTAAAATTCCACTCAGACCCTTATCCAGCCATGCAGACTTGGTGGACAGTAAAGCGAGGACAGTAAAGCGAGGACAGCAAAGGTGCAGTCCCCCTTACTGTACCAGACCCGGCCACATGTCTTTCAACATTGGTAGGGTTCCTTGCAAGTGGAGTGGAAATGTTTCCCCCCATTCCAAGGAACCCTTTTCCCAATGTTGTGAGACAAGGGCCCCATCCCCAACTCTGATGCATCAAGAAGGAAGGGTAATATGGGGGGGGGGCATACTGTGAACTCTGGAATCCCATTTATAATAAGGAGGCCCCCAGATATCACCCCCCTCCCAGGGGAATATGTACATTGATACATTAGTACCTCTAACCCATTCTCACAAACAGTTGAATGTAAATAAACGCATACACTTCGAAACGTTCTCTATTTACAATGCAAACAAAAATACAATAAATAAAAACTGTTACTAATGCCCCCCAATAATTACAACTTCTAGCGATGTTAATTCATGTCAATCATGATGGCTCATTGCCCGATGATCTTTACACACTACACAATCATCACAAAACAACAGATCCCCAGCATTGCTGTAATGTAAACACAGAATGAGAAACAAGTGTACTAACTGACTCTAATCTTTGACTATGCATTTTAACAGCTTTTCCTATTCTTTCACTATGGACTTGTTCACGCTAGATCCAGACCAGATCTAAATGCGTTTCTGCATATGCAGTGCAGTGCCTTTTGCCGCATTTTTTATGTGTCCCAGTGCATTTTGTTTTAGCGTAAAACAAGCTTTTAGGTGTGGTTCAGTGCATTCCAGAGTGGTTGCATGCGTTTTTATGCATTTACATGTGTTTTGGTGCATTCCAGAGCAGAAAAAAGAGGGCATGCAGTAGTTTTTCCACATGGACTGGAACTGAACACTGTGGTGTGAACTAGAGCCCAAAATACCATTGGAATACATTGGAGGCATTTTTGATGCGTTCTTAAACTGCTCTGCATCTGCTCCGCACTTGGTGTGAACTAGCCCTAAAATAGCTTCCAATACACTGATACTATGGCTACTCCACTCCTCCACTTTTATAGTGAGGCAGTTGGCACATAACAAATCCACATTATTGGCACTTGTAACCCAGCTGACTAAAGTCCAAAGGTCATTCGACTGCGTTATCATTAAAATATATTGTGGCAGGCAAATTAGTGTTAGTTCATCAGGTCTGCGAACTGCAAACAAGCTGGGTTCACCTCGTACACAATGTTCTCCCAAACCTGAATCTCATCCCTAGTAGGAGAATTTCAATATCACCACTTCATAGTCTGAGTACAGTCTTTAGTTTAATGATCTCCACTCTTTCATTTGCTACTTTTACTTTGCGAGCAGGGCCATGTTCATACCCAAGACAGAACAATTTTTTTAGTGACCACACTTTGTTAACAGTCTACTGTTCACTCTTAACTCTCAAGTTGCACATAGTTAGTTTTTCAACGATGCTGTTCAAACAGGAACTACACCAAATTGTTAGGAAGATATTGGAATCTTTACTGGAGAATTATGTTTGTCAAATGGAAAAACATTAACGTATTCTCAAGCATTTAGAAAGCTGCTGGACAGGGGAACTCCATACGTCTCGTTTCGGTGGCCATACATTGTACGATTGTCGTTCGGAAATTGTACACGAAAGGACTTTTGAACAGTTGATTCTACATCGCCGATTTTCATTTTTGATATTGTGCCCGAATAGAATAGACCCACTTTCACCAGCAGATAGAAATTGGCCAGTACTTCACTCAGGCTCTCCCTGTTATCAATGATGCTGCTCAGCCCTGGATATTTTTTATCTCTCAAACCCTCATTAAGAATTAAGATATTGCAGATGATACAGTAGTGTAAAATTGGCCTGCAGCAGGACAGTTTTAATCAGCAATAATAGGCCTAACTGCTGTATGCCTAACATTTATTTTATCTGTGGAGATGGGGGTATCAGTGATATAATGTTAAGTGGTTTAGTTGTGCACTGTTTGTATACTTATTTTTTATGATGTCATATTATTAAGGCTGCCGTCATTCAACTCAGGTCGTTCTGGATCTGCCCCAGCCTGTGACTGGATAGTAAAAGGCAAAGAAGCAAAATGAGGAGCTAATCTGTTTGTAACTCAGCTTTCTGTTCCTATCAGCATGCTCCTTCTCAGCAATAAACCAATTGGCTCTTTGTACTTCTGCTTCCTATCAGACTCCAGTTTGACTGACACACAGTTATGCAATCACTACTGAAGAGTCAGAATTTAGATTGGCTGATCCTTTATCTTAGCAGAGATCATGTAATCAAATGCCTAGGCCTTTAGACTTATGGTCAGCAGCACTGAGATCTTGGAGCAGTATTTTTACTACAAAAAGTAAGTGTTTTAGTCTCTATTTCTCTTTATTTGTTCAGTACAGCAAACTGTTAACATTAAAATATTAACATTTAAGCAGTCCACCCCAAATTTTAAACACAACACTCCTTCAATGTGATGCTGCATATTCCCCACCTCTGTTTTACCACCAAAAGAGAAAGTTGGTGAATTTGGTCAAACTTGACAGGACTTGTAAATCAATTAAAAAACCTATACATTTAAAGTGTATTTCCACTTTTGCAGTCAAGCTTGAGAAAACCCTTCTATATGTACGTTATGTGATCCTATTCCTATTGTTTTGTTAAAGAAGCCAAGATGGCTGATTCCAGATTTGTATTAGTCCTTTCACAGTGGTCTGTCCTTATAGGAAGACTTGGGACGGAAATTTGAGGATTGTATTTATCTGATAAGCTTCATGGACAATGACATGGCAGTGGGCAAGCCACTTCAGACCCCTCACCACTCACAGCCCCTCCTGTGGAAGAAATAGAAGATAGAAGACATTTTAACCCTTAAAATCCTAACCCAAGTAAAAGCTATTTAATCTGCAAGAAGCATTTTTTTTTTAGCTGATTGTTTGTGAATGGGAACATGTAACAAATATAAAATAGGTATTATCCCAATTTGGCTGTCAAAATGGAAATACACTTTAAATTGCATCCCTAGCCAAAACTTTTTTTTTTTTTTTGTGATAGAGTTAGGAGAAATTAGACTTTCTGTTATATTTTTATTGCTCTCTGTCTCCATTGGAGAGATTCATCCCCTCTATTTGTAATGGTAACTACTGTCACCGAGAAAGTTAGGGGAAATCCAAAATATCAGAGTTGTCCCCAGAACTAGAGGTAAGGGGAAATCTTCCAGTGGGTACATCGGTTCCAGATATAACTGTCTAAGAGGAAAATTCCATTAACTTGGAAGATTTCCTCTCATGTCCTGTTGTATCTCTAGGATAGGAAGTGAAGGGAAATGACCCCAATGGTACAAAGAGAGCAAAAAAAAGGGGTTAACCCGTTCCTACTTTATAAAACAAGTTTTGGCTTTTGAGAAACAAATTTCTATTTTAAAGGAAAGTAAAGTAAAGTTGTCACCACTTTAGATGCAGAGTCAGCTGTGCCCGCCCCCTCCTCATCCATCCCTCTAGTCAGCGCTGGAGGAATAGAGAGGGGAGAGGGAAATTCCTGTGGTGAGCGGTGACTGACAGTCACCACTCTCTACAGGGAGATGATCGGGAACCGAGTGACTTGCGGTATGTGATTGCTCAATTTTCGATCAATAGAGAGAGCCAACTTCAGTGTTACAAGTCAGCTCTAATTATGGGGATGAGTGTGTTTCACTGTCCCCAAAATTCTCCTTTAAACATTGTGTGTGCCTGTGAAATTGTCCATAGGCGACGCGTTAAAAGCCTGTAAAGGTCACCAGTTTACAGTTAACCATGAATATTGCCCCTAGAATTATTGCTCTCACTCTGGCGCACGCAGCAAATTACTAATATGTGCAGCACGATTGTCATTTTTGTACGCACCCGAAACGTGTAGTTGACATGGGATCCCCTACAAAATCCATTACCAAACCCTTTTACAGGCCATGCAAGGGTAAAGAGATAAGCATGCACCCCCCCTGAACCATATCAAGCCACATACACTCAACCTAGGGGCACCTTACTAAGGGAGGACCCCTGGGCAAAGCCTTTTGTGCCCATGTAGATGAGGACAAGGGTGCTAAC
The DNA here is from genome assembly GCF_000935625.1 of Nanorana parkeri. NCBI lineage: Eukaryota > Metazoa > Chordata > Amphibia > Anura > Dicroglossidae > Nanorana > Nanorana parkeri. The sequence goes on along the minus strand of NW_017306517.1, from coordinate 1,190,130 downwards.
CTTCGTCAGATGTGATTAGGTAAAAGTTTTTTTTACATTTGGTGGGTGTATTGCAAAAACAAATGAGCCTGTGCTTTATCTGTTACATAGTTACATAGTATTTGAGGTTGAATAAATACATAAATCCATCAAGTCCAACCTATTGTGTGTATGCATTTATGTTTGAGCAGGTGTGTGCGTGTGTATTAGTCCATGTGGGATTTTGCTCTTAGGCGTACTTGTACCCCGGTATGTTATGGTCTCCGAGGAACTCGTCCTGCAGTTTCTTGAATGAGATCACTTCCTGCGGCAGCGAGTTCCAGACCTTAACCGCTCTGACTGTGAAGAACCCCTTGCTCCCTGTGTGGTGAAAGTTTTTTTTCCACCAATTTTTGGTTGTGCCCTCTGGTCTTTGTTAAGGGCAAAAACACACATGCAGACCCCAGACTTTATATTGTGTCACAGATTCTAGCTGTCTGCCCATCCTTTACGTTGGCAACTTTTGAATATTAATATATATATATATATATATATTATACATTTATTTTTAACCTCTTTACTATGAAATACAGAGGATATAGTTGCTTATTAACAATACAATACAATACATCATGTGGTACTTAGCACTTAAAAAAACAGCAGTACTTCGAGCTAGCCTTTAGATAAACATTTTGAAATGCATATATGAGAGCTATTTTACCAAATGTTTTTTATTTCTTTGACACTATTCTGAAGATTTGCACAGCTCTGTCAAACAGCCAGATTGGTAACCTGACTTTTCTCTGGTGCTGTTAAGTGATACAGCTGATCACCTTCTCATCTCCAGCCTGTGACTGGACAGTGAAAGAGCAGCAGCAGACTCGGCTCTCTCCTCTTATCATTATCGTGTTTGTCAGTGCATATGCATGAAGCATATTGGCTTTCCTCTCACGGTCTGATTCTACTCTGCAGGGAATAACAAGTGCTTTATACCAACTTCTGACATGGTTTCAAAGAAGATATAACTGCATTTGTAATCGGAGTCTGCTTACCTGAGCTCGGGAATGCGCCCTCTCGGCTCGGCACCACAGATGCCCGAAAGCTGATGACTCATGGACGCGTTCACCACCTGTCCCCGGGAAACAAAATAGACTCACAACATACTGACCCGAGGTGTGCCATGGTCCGGGTGGACAGTATGCCAATAAGGGGGCATACTCTGAGTATGTATTGGTGAAAGAAAGAGGAAGGGCGGGCGGGTTACGCTGGAAACCACTCGCGTCCCGAGGAGCCTGAGTGGCCAGTTTAAGAAGGCTGTGGGCATGCAGACTCCTCCCACAAATCCAGGCTTTACCAGTTAGCCTTCAAACTTGTTATGTTTTTTACAGCTGTTTCCAGTTCAACTTGAAAATAAAATATCAATTGAAACATTCTATTGGTATTAGCTATTATTTTATGTTATTTAATGCATATTTTGCTATGTTTTATGCATAAACTAACTAGGACACCATTTATTTACAGTATTGTAATTTTACTGAAGAATATAAACATTTTACAGAAGGAAATAAAACATTGTCATTCATTTGTTTCTATAAAAATTTACGTTAAACATGCAGTCTCCGCATGCCTCTCTGAGTATCTAGTGCCATATATAGTTTTATAAGTTCTTTGCTGCTTACATTGATTGCACTGCTCTTCAATGTCAGGGTTGGCTGTCCTTGAAGAAATATTTAGTCACTGTCATACAGAAATTGGCCACAAGAGGGAGTGCCTTGACAACACTTTGAATGTCATGTCAGTGAAAATGTAAATTGCAGTGGCTGACTGATTTACAGATGGAGAAGTTTTCACCCCAGCCCACTTTGAATACTTAAGTTTAGGAGACATTTCTGTGTTTTAAGTTCCCCTGGCCCTGACTGGGTATTTAAATGAACACCGGCTAATGTGAAAATGTCTGCTTAAGTAAATCAATCTTGAAGGTGTTCTACCTCTAATTTAATTTGAACTTGCATACTTCCTAGGATTTGGACTCCCCTTCACATTTTTCTTTTTTTTTCTCTCTCTTGTTTTGTATAACTTTATTTTCATGTCGGCCCATTTTCAGAAAAATGAACAGTGTATGAGTTATCCATTTGGGTTTTTATATTATGCCAACATTTTGAAGAAGTTTAAATATGGAAAAAAAACTTTACATTGTTCATTATTTATCCTACAAAGAAAGATTTTTCTTCTGTTTTCTCTTTCACCGAAATTATTATTTTTGAGTTTCTTTCTCTATTTCTTTAGTGATAGCTTTGTGGATCTGTTACTGTTATTAGTAGCAGAATGAACATGATTATTTTCAATGTTATTACAATTGTCAAGTATTTACAATTTTCAAAGTTATTGTGTTCAGGTTAGGAGCATGTTTGATGTTTTATGTTGGTTAAAGGAATCCTCTCCCGAGAGACCTGATTGCCTGACTGTTATGCTGATCCTTTGGCTTCAAAGCTGTCTGGGTCAAAGACCTGGAACAAGAATGCAGATCAGGGGTTCTGATTACTTGCTGTTCACAAAATAACCAGACAACTAGCATGTATAGATGGAAGTCAGAAATGAGAGCCCCTACGTGTTTTTCAGGACAGATTCACCTTAAGATAGAAATGAACCTTCACAAAATAGAAGCAGAGTACAACAGCATGGGTGCTGCATAGTGGCTTATTGTATCTGAGTGTATACATCTTTACTGGCTAGCATCTGAAATAATCAAAAAGACATCAAGAAAATCAAAATGTATAAGGTATCTAGGAAAGCTACCTATAGCAATATAATTCTTTATAAGTATGTGAATTATTCAAAAAAATGAACCCTTTTATAACTCATGTGTATTACTAAAACATATATTAGTGGTCTTGGAACCAGATGTACTCAAGTAACACACCAAGCTGTTGGTCACCAGAGATGCCTTTCCCATATTCAATAAAACTCAGCACAATGCACATTGTAAGGATCTATCCCCAGATTTAGAAGATCACAATTCAGAATGCAAATCACCAGAGCTCACAGCAGCAGACAATCAGAAATTTGAAATAAGATGATTTATGCAGCAATATCATTTTATGATTGATTATTTTGCTCCAATTAATGTATTTTTTTAAGCCAATACATGTATCATTGCAATAAGTTCGAAAATAAATATCAGCATCCTATACTTAACTTGACATAAACAATGCACCTATTATACATGTAATAAATTAAAACATTTATAACAGGTTTGTTTTTATACACTGATAGAAGTTTTTTTTTACTTCAACAAAATATAATAAATGTATATTGCAAAACAATTTAAATTAAATTTGTACTGGTTTTGAAGATCTTTTTATTTATTATTAGGACTGTTCAATAATTTATAATAATATATTTAAAAAATATTTTCTTTTTTAGTCAGGTTAAAAAAAGTGACGTAAGATAAATTCATATTTTTTTTTCTTTTTCAGCCAGTGGGTACATTTCTAGTCTGCTTTTCATATTTTCCTGGCTCTACATTTGCTTCTTTAATGAAAAATCCTGTTTTACAAAACTCAGTAGCATAAGCTGAAATGTATACACAACCACAACATGGTAGGGTCATCAGAACAGCAACTCATTCCTCACTGGATGGCCCAGAGCAAGATTTCAATTAAAGTGAGATAAAATGCATGCAGCTACTGATGTATTGTCTCTTTAGCTAACCATAATGCTTTACTATTCCTTTGTCTTATATTAAATGTTATTGCTAACTAAAAGATTGTATATGCTGTAAATAGTTTTAAAAAATACATAAAACAAGTTTAAAAACATATATCAAAAACACACCAACCATTTTGATTTCACTTTAAAATATTAATCGGACCCCTCCTTAATACTCATAATGCCACTCTATGTCTGCATGCATGCACTTGCAGAAGGTGGATTTCAAGAAATTTGAAGGAGCTCAGGGTAGCTCGCAACACCTCAGTAGTAAATGCTTACTTCCAAGCTAATTCACATTAGTATATCCTCAGACTTCAAATAATTGCTTAACCCCAGGGTGACAGGTTGTATTAGTTATGGTAAAACAAAAAGTGAGCACTCTATTCCAGATTCAAAAATGCTATATTTCATTGTCATAATCTTACACATTTCAGGGTTTAGGCATACCCCCTTCATCGGGGCTATAAACGAAATATATAAAGAACAGTATTTGTTTTATATGCCAGGTGAAGCTTAGACTATAAGCTCCTTTGGGCAGGGTCCTCCTCACCTACTGTTTCTGTATGTCAATGATGCTTGTCAGTGTTTCTTTCTTGTCTTGTCTAAACTAGAGGTGCACCGAAATGGAAATTTCAAAACCGAAATAAAAAAAATTGTCAGGCAGAAACCGAAAATATTTTTTATTTAAATTTTTTCTTATTTTTATTTATTTTTATAAACTTTTAAATGTTTTAATTTTTATTTAATAATTAATTTTTTATAAAATATTTTTAGTTTTTTTAAGTTACTTTTAGGGGCTTCAGGGAAATATTAGGGGGCTAATATTTAGGGGTCTAAACAGACCCCTGATATTTCCCTTTTAAAAATAGAAAAAGAGATTGAGATTCCTCAATCTCTTTTTCTGCAGCCCCTGTTATAAATGAACAGGAATCCTCTATACTGAGTGTTCCTGTTCATTCATATCATAAGAACATAGTGTGTTTACTATAACCACAATCATGAATGAACAGGAAGTGATGTAGATCACTTCCCATTCATTCATAATTGAGGCTATAGTTTCTGCAATTATAGTGACACGCTGTCACAGGAGACTGAGCAAGCGGGGAAGGGAGGAGAGCTCAGCCTCCTGTGACAGCACGCGCTGTCTCCGCCCACACACCGATCTGCCAGACTGTGATAGGAGGCTGAGCGGTGTGGGAGGAGAGACGCCGGCCACTCACAGCGCTCTCCTCCCGCAGCGCCCGGCCAGCTGTCACAATTTCTCTCCTCCCCGCTAGGACACAGAGAAGCGCCCAGCGGGGAGGAAAGAAAGCAGGGATGTACCGCTGTATTGGCAGAAAAATGGCACTTTCAATATTTTGCCAAAAGTGCAATTTTTGGCCGATGTGTTTCGGTGGCCGATAAATCGGTGCATCCCTAGTCTAAACGATTGCACAGCGCTGCCGAATATATTGGCGTTATATAAAAAATTGTCATTGGTGAAGGGGATATAAAAAAAAAATGAAAAGCATGTTGGCTAAGATTATAAAATTCAGATAAAGCTTCTTTATTAATAAAAAAGCCCATATTTTTCTATAAAAGTCTTTGCACCTCCTAGCTGGAGTAGAGTGCTCACTTTTTGCTTCCCCTATACATAGGGTCATTTTTGGGCCATGACCCATGTGCATGTTTGCAACCTATGTCTTGTGATATCTCATGGTTTCTGGTTTGTGTCCATAATCTTTTCTTTTCCCAACCCTAAATAAATGACATGGAGGCCAGGAGCCCCAGAAACCCAGATGACCCGCAACTTTTCAGGATTCAGTACTGTTAGCAATGAGGACGGTTTTCAATTCATCCTGCTATGCAATGCCGTGTGTCACTCAATAGTTAGTTGAGGTCTCATTTATTGGGATGTGCTTGGTGTCTTCCTCAGTGCTGACTTTTTAGTTAACGACACCTAGCTTTAAAATCCCTAAAGAACCCCTCTTGACAGGGATACTTTGAGGATTTGAAACATGTTCTATTTTTATAAGGGTACTAATTCATGCTTTTTTTTCTATTTTTTATAAAATGTATTTAGTGTCAAACACAGTAAAATGATTATTAGGATTTATTGACCAACACACCTCAGTACAAGGTTTGTTCTAGGGTTTTAAAAAAATAATACACTTGCCTGATCCTTGGTCCCGGCAGCAGTGACCACTCATCTCGTTCCCCCTCCTCTTCGACTATGTAATGTCCCTCAGCATCCTCACATCCAATGCAAGTGATTGGACGTGATGTCATCACAGGCCTGTGGGAACTGCAGGCTGCAGGGACCGGTCTAGCAGCCAGGCAGGACTGGGGATCAGGTGAGTATATCTTTGTTATTGTAGACCCCAGACCAAAATGAGCAGTTAACCCTTGCAGTACGAGGGTAGCCCCACTGCAAGGGCTGAACGTTAAATATGCCTGGAGTTCTTCTTTAAGCATCTTTACAGCGGACCTGATTTACTTCATCACAATGGTATGCTTGCACTGTGGGCTTACATGGGCGCACCATTGTATGTAGACATAGGTTCAGGTATCACATTTGCTATCTAGAAAATCGTGTACCCCAGATGTATGGTGTGGTTCTACTTTACCATGTACATTAAACTTCCAAATGATGCTGCTTTTGAGCTTTCTGTTTTGATGAGGTGTACTAAGGAATGTGCATGTTAAAATTGTACTTTTTTTAAATTGATTTGTAAATAAAATGTGTCAAGCAAAGCAACATGTCCCAAAAATAATGTACAATGCGCTGTCATGTATGCAAGCTGGCTGTGGCCACAGCAGACATATCGGCTAATGTGTGCTGTGATACCCCCAGCTCAGCATGCAGTATTGCTTTTTTCCTTTACTGTTTTTTTATAGTCATCTTAAATGATATCAGTATATACTTCCTGCAGTTTTGTTATATGAAATACACATGTGAAATTGGTAATAGCAGTTGGATAGACCTGAACACATTCAGATGTAGGAAGGCAAACCACACATATTAACCTCCCTGGTGTTAATTTGCCGCCGGCTCCGCCCCCGCTGTGACGCCCGAAAACTAAACTGAAAGCCGAATGCCGGCCACGGCCGTGCGCACACAGCAGAGGACACCGCGGGTGTGGCTCAGGGTTACCGCTCTAGGTACTGATAATTAACCTCGAGCCACACTCGGTAATACCGCCAGGGAGGTTAATAAATTCACTGTATGTTTGTGCAATTGATGTGCTGGCACATGCCAATAAACTTTAGTAAGTTAGGTTCAATGTCTTTAGATATCATTGATTCGCTGGTTTTTGTAGCAGTCAAGTTTACAAGTGAACATACCAACCAACATAATCATTAGAGTGTGCAGATACAGATAGTTGCTGCTGTTGAAGGTACTTGCTTATAATGAACAAGTATGTTAAAACTGAGAGGGTTATTCACAAAGCTACCGAAGGGAACCGAGTGAATAACCCAGCCAAAGTGAAGTGATCCGAACGAAGTTTGGCTATTCCCTCCGGCTCAGTATGGCTGAGCCAAAGTGCAGAAGGACTTCGACTCTGCAGATCCAACATCTGGATCGGCTGAGCCGAAGCTCCAGCAGCTCACTCTCTCATAGGGGCCGAACGGCAGTGGGTGAATAGCCGGCATTCGGCTCGTCTATTCTGCTTGATACCTCCGTGGTATTGAGCAGAACAGAAAATAAGTTAAAGTAAAGAAAAAAAATAATAGTTGAAAAAATATGTAAAAAATGTAAACAAATAGTCATTCAATAAAAACAAATAAAGATATTTTAAAGAAAAGAAAAAAAAACAATTGGGCGTAGCTTGTGGTGAAAGCTAGCTCCGCCCAACTGTTTCCTATTGGCTGGCACCTGCTAGAGTCTTCTAGCAGGACTCGGGCCAATGAATATCAACAGGGCGGAGCCGGCTGTGACTTCAGCCGGCTGTGACTTCACGGCCGGCTCCACCCTAGTTGTTGTTGTTTAATTACATATCAGCATCCCCAGGTCATCAGCTCCGCCCAGCTGTCATTTATGGGGTGAATGGCCGGCCCTTTGGCAGGCCATTTTCCCCGCATTGGCTTTGGCATATGCCTTCGGTTCGGCTCAGCCACTCCGCTGCCTTCACCCATGCAATTTGTCAATAGCATTGACACAGCTGTCTATCTTTTGTTGAGTCCCCCCAGTAATATAGTTGTATTACCTGTTGATCCAGCCAGTAAGTCTGTGACTTTTCAGCTTCCTTTAACCTGTTAAGGACAAAGGTCTTTTTTTCCATTTTTTGTTTACATGTTATAATCCACATTTTAGGCATGAAAATTACTTAAAACGACCAAACATTATATATTTTCTAAACGCCAGGACCCTATATAGAATAAAATTGTGGCAGTTTCAAATGTTTATGTTGCATGACATTAGCACAACTTATTATAAAAACCAAAGATTTTATGAAAAATGCACTTAAGTTAAATTTAGTACTCCAAAACACTATATAAAACCCTTTTTTTGTAAAATATAAAAGATGAAAAACACCTAACATGTGTATCGAGATCATCGTTTTCATACATAGGCGCTCCCGACGCGTGTTTACGTTATGACGCATACTCGGGGGGGCAGGGGACTTTAAAAAAAAAATTATTATTTTTACATGTATTTCATTTGATATTATTTTTAAAAACTGTTATTTTTAAAAAAATGTACACTCTAAATAAGCTATTGATCACGCTTCAATAGCTTATTGCTGGAGATCAGGGGCCCAGCAATGACAGCTATGGGACTGGAAGTGATGCAATACGCGCCGCTCATAGTCCCATAGAACGGGGAGGAGATCGGTGAATGGGCGTTCTCCTCCCCAGCTTCTCACCCAAGATGCCAGTCCTGGGCTTGTAGGAGGGCCAGCGAAGCCCGGGAAACACAGCAGGGGCCAAAACCACTTCTATTGTAAAGCCGGCTGCCGGCTCTACAAATGTAAAAATAGTCTGTTTAAACGGGCCCACTGCCAGTGACGTACTGGCCATCACTGGTCACTAAGGGGTTAAAACAGTTAACTGAGCTCGCTAGAACTAGGGAGAGAGTCTATTACACTTTTTCACAGCTATAACTGTGAGGAAGCCTTTCCATATGCAAAGGTTAAACCTCTTTTCCTCCAGGCCTTTACAGTGACCTTAAAGTGAATAAATTGCCACCAAGCTCACTATATGGACCATTTATGTATTTATACATGGTGATCATGTCCCCTCCTAATCGTCTCTTCTCCAGAGAGAACAAATTCAGTGCAGCTAATCTTTCCTCATAGCTGAGCTCCTCCGTGCCCCTGATGAGTTTAGTTGCCCTTCTTTGCACTTTCTCCAGTTCCACAGCATCCTATTTTACTGTATTAATGCTTTGCCTGTACAACCGCTATTCTGTGCCTTTTGGACATGACTAAAGATGAATAGAGGTTCACACTAGTCAGTGAACCTCACGGCAGGAAGATGTGCTGATAGAGTTAAGATACTGTTATTAATTTTTACATAACGTTTTCCAAAGGAGAGGGGCTGACTTTCTGTACATGTAAAAGGTGTCCTTTTGAGTTCTGACATCTAAGCTCATACTAGATCACTGAACTCTGTAGGGGTTTAATGTCTCATTAATTGTGAGGCTACCAAACAGAAGATAAAAGATTGAATAGTCACTCCTTTATATCTAAAGGCAGTTTATACACCGATGACCAGATCTTTATTTTTTATATATTTTTTTAAAGCTGTTGTCAATCAGATCTGTTAAAATTATACCTATAAATGCTTTTGTGTTGTGTTTTATTCAAACAAGCTGCAAATGTTTGCACTCGCTCACTGCATATCATCAAACATATTTGCTCATAATGAACTCATCAAATTATATTTGTCTTTGTTCCTAATAGTTTAGATTTAATGTAAATATACTCCAACTTACATATTTATAAGTTTATTCAAATAATCTGTATTAGTTTACTGACTACTGAGTAAACCACACGAGTGGATGGAGATAAGTAGACTAAAGGGGTTCATTAATGCAGATGATCAAAATAACTGCTTTTCATGTAGTCCAATATTTTGCTGCTAAATATTTTCTTGTCATATTGTAAGTTGATTTCTGTCCTCAGGTGAGAGACCCAGGTGTATTGATGCCCCAGTGGTATGAAAAGGTCAGCACATGATGTACAGGTAGTTTCAGAAGATGAAATATTACTGGAGGTGGTCAAGCTGTACAGAGATACTAAGGTAGTATAGTGCTAGCCAAGTTATGAGATATCTAAATACTGATACATCTAAAACTATAATGCAAGTTGGTGTAAAGATGGACTGCTATTTTCATAATTAGGTCTTACAGAAGCACCCCAATCCCAAGATGTCCAACTGACACCAGGATAAATATGAGGTACAGGTTACGAAGGTGATATCATGTTGTCATTTCGAAATTACATAATTTCCTGTTATTCTGCATTGTAGGACTACTTAAGATGTGGCAACATCGGGCCCCAAGGCTGAAAACTGTTGCGAATGAAAGCAAAATAAAATTGAGCAGAACATGTTTTATATGAGTAAAGAGAAATACGATTTTGCATAAAACTTACACAGCATAAGTTTTTACTTTTTTTTTGTATTGCAAGTTCTATAAGTACCTGCACTGAACTTACAAATCATTCAGTTCAGGTTTTAAGTCTTGGAACTAGGTCTGCCCATAACACACAAAAACAGATACAGACATGCTTCATTTATTATTATGTTCCCAACACTCCATGGAACATTATTTTCTTCTTTGAATGATGCATCAAAAAAGTAGCGTTTCAAATATTTATGTATGATGAATTTTGGGCGGAGGGGACAGCATGGTGTTCACCTTAAAATTCCAAACAGACACTTATCCAGACATGCAGCCTGGGTGGCCAGGAAAGGGAAGCCAGCAAATATGCACCCCCCTCCCACATACACACACCAGACCAGGTTAAATATGGTCAATTATATCACCTGGGATTCCCAGCTGTCAATTTAACTTGCCGCAACCAGAAAACCTGTTATTTAGCAATAGGAGAGAGTAGTCTGTAAACATTGGCTAGTGGCGGGTCATTGTGATTGATGAGGATTACATTGCTGGATACCACGCTTAATGTGGATAAAATCGATGGATGCTGTGTTGATATTGATTACATGGGTCATTGGTAATAATTTTATGTAGTTTGTGTTTTATTTCAAGTAAAGAATATATATATACAGTATATGTACATATATATATATATATATATATATATATATATATATATATATATATATATATATATATATATATATATATATATATATATATATATATATATATATATATATATATATATATATATATATATATATATATATATAAACATTGCTTGTATTTTCTATTTCATTTTATTGTTTGGGGGGGGTTATACACTTTTAATGTGACAATAAACTCGAAAGTTAAACCTTAAATATGCATTCAAGTACCTTAACCTGTTAACAAAAATGTATTTGTGTATCACTCAGCTGTAGATCCTCAAATCATCTCTGAATTGGTGCTGACACTGCCCTTCCTTCTGGTGGGTGGCTACTTTTGTCCCCCATGATGCCTGTGTGTGTTGTAAAGGAGCCACCACTCCAAGCGCTCATTATTTTTGCCATACTTTTTTTGTAAATGAAGAAACATACTGATATTGAAGTGGTTAAAACATAGAGCTTGGTAATGGTGCAGCAGATACAGTGCATCTTTAAGGTAAAGGTCATACACAGAGGGAGGAGGAGGTGAAGAGGTTAATGTACAGGTCACAATCAGTGGGAGGATGGATATGAGGGGGCAATGTGCAGATTAAAGTAGGTGAAGGCGTTAATATACAGATCACTACAGAGCCAGGATGGAAATTAGATGTACAGAAGAGGAAGAAGGATTAAAAGGCTAAAAATTATCCCAGTTAAACTAATTAACCACCCCCCAAC
>NW_017306517.1:1174491-1175041 GCF_000935625.1 Nanorana parkeri | reverse complement strand
CTTGTATTTTCTATTTCATTTTATTGTTTGGGGGGGGTTATACACTTTTAATGTGACAATAAACTCGAAAGTTAAACCTTAAATATGCATTCAAGTACCTTAACCTGTTAACAAAAATGTATTTGTGTATCACTCAGCTGTAGATCCTCAAATCATCTCTGAATTGGTGCTGACACTGCCCTTCCTTCTGGTGGGTGGCTACTTTTGTCCCCCATGATGCCTGTGTGTGTTGTAAAGGAGCCACCACTCCAAGCGCTCATTATTTTTGCCATACTTTTTTTGTAAATGAAGAAACATACTGATATTGAAGTGGTTAAAACATAGAGCTTGGTAATGGTGCAGCAGATACAGTGCATCTTTAAGGTAAAGGTCATACACAGAGGGAGGAGGAGGTGAAGAGGTTAATGTACAGGTCACAATCAGTGGGAGGATGGATATGAGGGGGCAATGTGCAGATTAAAGTAGGTGAAGGCGTTAATATACAGATCACTACAGAGCCAGGATGGAAATTAGATGTACAGAAGAGGAAGAAGGATTAAAAGGCTAAAAA
>NW_017306517.1:1162166-1174470 GCF_000935625.1 Nanorana parkeri | reverse complement strand
CTTAGATCTGCTGCTTCCTATGATCCCTTTATTCATTAAATTCTTCTTCCTCATCTTCCTTCATAGTGAGAGGAAGGAGAAGGCTCTCAAATGTAAACACAGGCAATGTTTAAATCTGTGATCACTTTGATTGGTCATCACAGACACCACTCTGATTAGCCCTGTGCATTTTGCCTGTGATCTGTGCTGTCAGCACGATCACAGCCATTGTATGCATATCTGGAACACACACACAAGTAGTGAACAGAGTGCTATTTTTTTAATCTATCTAATCCAGGGGTAGCCAAACTCCGGCCCTCCAGCTGTGGTGGAACTACAAATCCCATGAGGCATTGCAAGATTCTCACAGCCACAGACATGATTCCCAGAGAGAGATGCATCATGGGATTTGCAGTTTCACCACAGCTGGAGGGCCGGAGTTTGGCTACCCCTGATCTAATCTATCTGCTGTTTTTTTCATATGGCAGTATTAAGGTAGTTATAGAGAAGCCTTGCAGCAAACAAAAGGCAGTTTAACCTAAAAAAGGCCCTATGAACATAAAATATAAAATAATATATCCCCAAAATGATACCCCTGATACAAAAGCACACTTTTTTAAAGGAAAGTCTTGCTGCACAAAAAAGCAGACTAGCCTAAAACAATGGCCCTCCTGCACCCCTGAACCTGAAACACAAGACTTTAAAAAAAAATTAAGCCTTGCAGCAAACAGATTTTTTTTTTAATAGCTGGAACAGCATGCTAAATGGAACTGCTGAGCTTAAATCAACTACTAAAAAATCCCCCAATAATAAGAACAAAAATAAAAGCCATAGGGGTTGACTGCACAAAGATAGAATTGAAGTAGTTTCCTAACTGACCCTAATATGTCCCTATGCAGTTTGTCAGCTTCCCCTATCCTTTCTGCAACATTTGTTTGCAAAATACTGGCATTGTGGCTGCTCTGCACTCACCCCACTTTTATAATGAGGGGGTTAGCATATAACAATGTCCCCATTATTGGCCATTCTAAGCCAGCTGATCTGATAGTGGTCCTGAAAATTATAATTACAACAAATTAGGGTTGTCTTGAGCCCAAATTGTTGGTACTTCGCTGCCTTACTAAATGAGCCTAATACAGCAAGGTTGCATCAGAAAGCTGAACCAAAAGGCCTGTAATTGTTAACTTGTGCTGGAAGCCTCTACTTATGTTCCTTTACTTGGTGCAGCTTCCAAGATTGTCTGACAAATAATATCAAAACAACTATCTCAGATTTATTTCAAATAAAAATTAGTTTATTAACATTGCTTAGGCCCCAAATCACACCTAGGCGGTGGTGCTTTTTGGATTTTTTTAAAGAGTTTTTGAATGGTTTTATGTGCATACACACACATTTTATAAGTATTTTTGATTGTTTTGCAGGTATTCAGCTTCAGCCATTTTTTCTATTTGGCCCAATAGAAAGCAGTAGCATCTGTGACATCATGCAAAAACAATCGAAAATAGCTCACAAAATGCTCATTAACGTTTGTGACACACAGTTTAAGGTGTTTCCATTGAAGTCCAGTCTATGGGGACAAAAATGCTCAAATCTTTCTGAAAAAAGCTCATGTCACTTTTCAAACTGTAATTTTTGCTACAAATGACAGAACGCTCAGGTGTGAACAGGGGCCATAGAAAATAATGTGGGATTCCTTGTGTTGAGTGTTTTGTAGCTTCGAGCTACAAAACACCTAGGTGTGAAGATGGCCTTAGAAACTTACCAGTTTAAGTGCTTATAGTAATATTATGAATAGGTTCTTGGATTCTTGACTAGTTATAGGCCGAAAACCCACGTGTTCGGTTCTAATTCAAACTTTCGAACATGGAAAAAGTTCTAATTCAAACTTAGAACTCACTGTATGTCCGTGGGACCAGAACTCTGAAAATCTAATATACCCATTTTGAAGCCCTTATATGCAATTTATTGGCCATAAAAGGTGTATGGGGATCTAGGTACTACCCTGGGGGACATGTATCAATGAAAAAAACACTTTTAAAAAATAACATTTTTAAAGGAGCAGTGGTTTTAACATCACTTAAAGTGAAACAATAAAAATGAAAATTTCCTTTAAATATCGTGTCTGGGGGGTCCCCTTAAACTGCTTGTAAAATGGCACATCTGTACAATGTATAGAACCTGCTGCAGCAAAACTGACATTTATTTTTTTTAAATGACCCCGACCAGGTATTCAAACCCTTCCTAAGTATATCCGAACTAAAACTTTTTGGTTTTACATACACTTTAAAGGTTCTATAAAGCCTATTTTTGTTTTGCATAGAGTCGGAAGCGTAAAAACAGATTTTCTTTTGCCATCTGTGTCTCATTGGGTAGAATTACCTTCACTTTCTATTCTGCAAACAGGAAGTAAAAAGGAATTCCCTTCCCTGGTTGTCACCAAAACAGTTGTCCCAGTTGGGACCCTTTATAAAAAGAAAAAAACAAAAAACAAACTAACAATTAAAAAAGGAAAAAAAAAACCGGGAACATCTGTGACACAGAAGGGGGAATAGCAATGAGGCAGCAAAATAACCTGTATATAGCATTACATGCTGTATAAAGCACTGACACTTCACTACACTGACACAAGTTTGCTTTCACTTCACTACATTACACGACACCTGCACTATATTGACAGAAACATTCTATTTTTAACTCCAGCAACACACTACATAAGGCTGCCATGTAAGCAGCCTTATATAGTGCAGGGCTGGGACTTAGCTGTGAGTCAGTCAAACAGAGCCCTGAGCCCTGATTGGGCAAAGTCTTGCACTTGACCTGTGGTCAGGTGCATTGGTTTACCCAATCAGGGCTCTCCAATGAAAAACAGTGCATTGTGGGGTGTTCAGCGGCGATCAGCCCGCTGAACACCCTGACGGTTCGTGTGTTTGCCGAATGCACGAACTGCCGATGTTCAAGCCCATGACTACTCTTGACCACAGTGATGTGATCTTGGCACACAAGGCTGTATGTAGGTTTTACAGACTAGGGAGGAGCTAAAATCCTCCTTCCCATGTACAAATGTACTTCCATTAGTGCCTCTGCAATGCCAAAGATAAAAAATGACACCATCTCATATGCAACAAACTTTGAAAAACTGTGAAGTTTTTATACTTATACTTTATAAGAAGCTTTTACCACATTAACATTAAAAAGTTTATTGCTCAGCCAGAGCCAAGAATATAGGGGTGGAAGCAGTTACAATGGCAAGGAGTGTGCTGTACTTAATCTAGAATATTTAATATCTACAATACCCTACTCTGTAGAGTGTGATAACATTAACTTCTATTGTGCTTTTCTGAAACAGTAACTGTTAGGAGACTGGAAAGAGCAAGCCCATTCAATTAAAAAACCTCAACCTGGTGGTTTTATGCAATGCAAAATTAATGGGCTGGTTTAAAATCCATAAAATAGTGGATTTCTTCTAATCTGAAATGGTTCATGTATTTCATGTGAACATACCTAATGTTTCTCCGACATTACAGTCTTTCGAGGTATAATCACAATGTGCATCAACAGAGATGAAACGTTGAACGCTACTGATCTGAAAAGGAATAGATGGCTAAATCAGTGTTATTCCACTGACGCTTAAAGCATGCAGAATAAAGGTGTTTCTGTAGATTGTGTTTATAGTTACTGTTACAGAATATCCTTAATGTTCTATTAATCCATTGTGTGAGGAAGCAAATTATGTTGTTATAGTGGATTATATGCATATCAGGCATTTTTTATTTCTCAAGGATAACAAACAATTCCCGTTGCCTTATGTATGTCACAGCAGTAACTACCCTATACCTGTTAAATTACATGAGGAAGTCCAAGTGGCATTTTATTGGAAGAGACAAGACTTCATGGCTTAACATTTATAAAAAAATGTTACTTGAACCAGACCATTTTTCAAATCTGTAAAGTTCCACTGTGGTAGCTGGACAATGACTAGCTGGCTCAAAAGGCAAGTTTCACCAAGGTATGATTTGTTTCAATGGAAGCCAGGGTGCCTCATAAGTATGTTAATCAATGGTGGATCCTAATTATTATATACTTAAGCAATGGTCGACTGCCCAAAAGATGTCTTAAAGAGAACATCAAATGGTGTAAAGGCTGTGCTCTACTTGCTAGGTACAACAGGCACATCCATGTGTGTACATGTCAGGTCATTGTGTGGCCCAAAGCTTGGGGTACTTTACAATGTAGCTTTTAACCACCTGCTATGGTTGAGAGCTTGAACTCACCCACACCTTCTGCACCATCCTGTTGCCTAGTGACTGTGATGGGTGGCTTCACTGGTTGATAAAGCAGTACAGAATGTGGGAGGTGAAGGGTGCAGGCGTATGATGTAAAAAGAAAATAGGAGATTTGCAGAGAGTACAAAGTTGGGCAACACTCAGTCAGAGGGATGGGAAGTCACAATTTTATTAAAATAAAAATCGGGCTTTTTTAGTTTGTTTAGTTTTTTTTGTAAAAAGTGTATGCCTAAATGTTCAAAAAGATACAGGGATACAAGCAGCCGGACTTACATGCAAATCATGACTTTTTGTATAACAGTTGAGCTTGGCCCCACCCTGTCCCACATTTCAGACCTCCCTATTGGTCAATGCAGCTACCCACTGCAGTAAATTACCTGTACATTTCTTTGGGTAACCGGATCAGGTTGCACCAAGCTGAACCTTTACAGGAAAGCTTGAAATTTGTATATAACTTCAGCTACTCAAATTTTTGGATCCGATGATTATATTGACAATAGATTTTCAGTTAAGGTAACTGCCTATGCAATGTTTCATCTTATACGCAGTCTGAATTGCACACATTTATGATAGGCTGATTTTTAAGCAAAGGACAATATGGCTCGAGTTGCAAGTAGAGGAAAGACAATTTTGTAGTATAACTAGAAATTTCTTATGGGAAGAGTGGTCAGACCTTGAAATGTTGAACCACAAAATGTACTTGTGGCAAAGGTTGATAATGAAAATCAAAAAGGAAAAAGGTATCTAAAGTTACCATTTGAATGAAATTTAAAAAATAGTTAGTATATTTAAAAATGGTGGGTGGTGGCATGCAAACTGGGCCAATTGTATATTTAGAACCAACGGTTTAGAGGCTTGACATAGGTAAATATTATAGAGCCATTTATTTCAAAATGCATTCAGGCTCATTCAGGCTATCAGTGCATCACAAGGAAACCATGGCTTCTGTGAAGTAGGGCTTGGGGGGGACAAGAAGATATAACCAGATAGTCAGGAAATTATGTGGTGACCATTTAGGGAATCAAGAACCCTTCGATAATCCACTGTGTGAAGTAGAGGATCTTTAACAGAAACTTTTCACACATCATCTTTACCATTGACAATAAAAAAATAAGGGGTTTAAAATAAAATAAGGGGTTTTATACCCCTGGTACAGTTAGGATAACCATGCAAATCAGTTGCCAATGCTTTGATAATAGATTTCTTTTAACCCATTAACACACTGACATAACACATAAGATTCACCAACCTTTAACCTATCAGTTTTGGATGGATTTATCATTTAAATAGGTAAACAGTTTAGTGACTACATTTAGGCTCTTAGTAATTATAACATAAAAATGACAGCTTGTTTCAAATTGGCTTGGTTTTCTAAAATATGTAATGTTCTTCAAGTTATGTTTTCTGTAGATATGCTATGCACATACTGTAGTACAAATGCAAAGGAAGCACAGACTCGGTGTTCATGGCATGTGCCCGAGGGGTTGCTCTTTATAAACTTGTGGCTGGAGGGCTGTGATTTATTATGTGCTGATGTAACAGAAGGGGCATTAAATACTTAACTTGTATTCCACTTATTATTATTTTTTTTTACAGTGACCTGAATTTTTCTCACACTTTATATGTATATATTTATGTTAGAGCCCTGAAAGAAGATGAAAATAACAAATTGTCAGCGCCATTCATTTATTTTTTTTTTTTCTTAGAACTTTCAAATGTATCTATTTTTTACATAAAAAGTATAGTGTAATTTAATTGAGCACATACAGTATTTTCAGTCTTTATTGCAATATTTACCTTAAATTATTATATTTTTCTTTTGGTTAATACATTTTTTTTTTACATTTTGTCACAAGAAAAATAATTTGATATATTATGCCAAAACTATTCCACTGTATTCCGTGTCCCCCCCAGCCTTACTTAGGAGAGGAGAGGATAATATATATAAATACAATCTTTACTTAAGTATGTGTTTACATAAATACAATTTGAAAAACCTATATGTGCATATGTTTATGTGTATATAGTGTATTCCAATACTACTGCGTTTAGTGAAAAAATAAATTGTGAGTATTATTCGAAAACAAAAATACCTTGTGTATTCTGGTTAAAACCTTGTATACCTGAATGCCTGAAATGTAACACTGTATCTTGAAATGTCTTACATTTTGTGTTTGTAACCTGCTTTGGAAAACATTTTTTGAAAAATAAAGAAATTGTTATTCGGAAAAAAAACCAAAAAAAAAACCTTGTATACCTAAAACCTTCTTTTTCTCATTCATATTTAAGAGTGATATATAGTGTAAAAGAAAAAAAAACCCTCCCCCTGCTACAGTAATTATTAACTCTCAAGCAACCAGAAACTACAGTTATCC
Organism: Nanorana parkeri; assembly: GCF_000935625.1. Taxonomy (NCBI): domain Eukaryota; kingdom Metazoa; phylum Chordata; class Amphibia; order Anura; family Dicroglossidae; genus Nanorana; species Nanorana parkeri. The sequence goes on along the minus strand of NW_017306517.1, from coordinate 1,167,833 downwards.
GACACCTACCTATCCCCGTGGGCGACAGATAAATGGGAGTTTACTGTATTACAAAACTCTAAAGCTTTGTTCACACTAGACAGTATACTAAAATATATAGGGGTTGATTCATAAAACTTCTGCCTAGTCATACATTGGACGAAAACCATTCTTAAGGATTCATAGGAATGCCATTCATACAAATCTATATGAATTCCTATTCTCCTCAGCACCGTTGCGTGTCAGGAGTGCTGTGTAAATGGCTTTCACCTAGCATAAAGCTGGGGGAAAGTTTTATAAATCAACCCCTGAGTTTTAGCTGGTGTGCTAGTGTACTGTGTGAGATCCAGCACTTGGGCAGTTTGATGCTCTGTTTTAAAGTGTACACTCCATTCAGGTCTCCACACAGCAGCACAGCGTGTTTGAAAAATGTTTGTATTTTTCACACCACACTGCACATTACACCCGCACTGTAGTGTGAATGAGCACTTAGAAAACAATTGTTTTCTATGTGCCCTAGTGGTGATTGGCATTGTTCAGTTGCTGAAAAATGAGCTCTTACAGTACTGTTTAATAGATGTTGCAATATGATATCAAACACACAGGGAGTTCATTCTTTTCAGTGAATTGGATGACTCATAGAGGAGAATTTATCAAAGTGGGAGCAGACAAAATCTGAAGCAGATTTGCACTGCAACCAATCAGCTTCTCTCTCTCATTTTCAAATGTCAACTGAGCAAACTAAAGAGAGATGCTGATTGGTTACAATGGGCAACTGCTCCAGGTCCTCTCTTCCCCAGTTTTAATAAATTCCCCCCATAGACTTGCATTGTGAGAAAAAGCATTCAAGCATAACCATTGTGTAATGTTCACTACAGAGCAGGCAACAGAGCCTGTGTTTGTAATGAGCAAATATGGCTGCCCCTAGGTACATATATAATTGCAAACTGCCATAGGAGGAAGAATATAGGAGGAAGAGAGACTGGACTGGTAGCAAAACATTCCATTTTATCTAGATGTTTGAAGTTCCCATCACTTTAGCACTTCACTTTACTTTTTTAAATTAGTAAATAATGCCTAAAGACTCAACGAAAAGTATATGCAGGTGTGTTGAGGGGAGTTTGTGGTTGGCTTATTAGACCAGATGCCTTTTTAAAAGAAATAAAAATAATAATTAAAACTGCAAGTTCCAATCTTGAAATCAAAAACAAAACACAGTTCACATGTGGACAAATGTAAGTTCTAAAGAGTTCTAAAAATTGCCAGCCAGTATTGCATAGTGGACCAGCCTATCCAAAGAAGTTCCGCTGATGTTTTTTTTTACTTCTACTTGCCATCTAGCATCTATGACCATCTCAAAACACTTACATGAACGACTACATCTGTTTTCTGCCAATCACATTAATTAAAAGAATGTTGGTTTCACGTGCAAAATAAATCTTAACATATGTGGAAATAATCAGGATCACCAATATTCCTTGTGCTAAAAATATCAGTTTCATCCTACTTTTTTGTATTGTTTATGCTTTATTTATCACCTAGGGAAGAATTCATTTATACAGGAAAGATGGTTCCAATTTTAGCAATGTTTGGATTTTGTGTTTATCAGATCACATGCTGTACATCTAGTATGTAATTCATTTCCTTGAAATTGCTTATACTGTATAGGGAATAGTGGTGACAGCAAATACAATGATCCCCTAAACAGCTGCAAATTTGTAACATGATTTGTAGATTTAATCTGTATATGTAGTTTCCCCTCAGAAGTACCAGCTAAGGAGAGTGTGCTATATGAGTTATTTTAAAAGATAATAGATTTAGCAGACAAGAAAAGCTTCTTAAAAGCATACTGTACTTTCATTTGTTGCCGTCCTCAAGTGATCAATTACGTTGTTTCAAATTAAATAAATCAACATTTCGGTAAAATGCATAGACCTCCACACCATAAGGGCTCCTTCTTAATATGTGTTGCTTTAAAACACTACTGTGCATTAAGGTGCACCACATAAAAGCAGCCCATTGATTTTGAATGGCTAACAGTGCATCTTAACAAAACAAAAAATGTATTCATGCACTACTTTTTTTAATGCAGCACTCCTAAACACACAGATGGATTACATCTGTGTTTTGCAGTGCACTACAATGCAATGAGTTGTGCTGCACTGCCTAGGAATGCCATTCACAATAATGGGCACCAGAAGCAAGTACTGTGTGTAGAGCATTGCCGCATATTGAGGTAACAAGTGACAATACGCCTGTGTGCATGGGCTCTCAATGCTGATAGATTAACCTCCCCAGTGACAATCACTTTTAATCTGCTGGTGCTTGGATTGTTGCCCTGTAAACTAGAAATTATCTGTGCAGTGAGAGGCTGAGAGTGCAATCATCAGAAAGCTTCACTGCAAAAAAATAAAAGCTGTTTATTCTGAAATAAGGGCCCTCGTTTTTTTGCTGCAAGAAAGCATTGTAGCTGTTGGAAATACAACAGCATATACTGGTGTACTGATATGTCTTTTGAGCTGTAGATGGTGCCGAAGTGAAATGTTAGTCTCTATGTGCATGCTTATCTCTGATACACAGGAAGTAGTTTTTTTTATGTTTTCTTCATAATGCTGTATACATACGTGTAATGTTCTTGTAAGCAAGTAAAACTTAATTCAGCATTCCTCAAGATCTCTGTGCTTCATCTAAACATATAACCAACAGGATAAATGGCCCAGGCACTAAACAGAACACTACAATTTAACAAGAGCTTCATTCAAGCTGCTAAAAGATGGCAAATAGTTCAGATGTGACGTTTGCAATTGCAAAGCTCAACAATAACTACCAGCTATGGAAGTTCAAGCTTGAAATGCTGCTAAGCAAAGAAGAACAGGCAAGCAAAGGCAATTAAAAGTCTGCTAGTGGCAGATGACCAGCTCATTCACATAAGAAAAGAGAATACAGCTAAAGGTATGTGGACTGCATAACAAAAACTGCATGAGCGTTCAAACATAAACAGTAAACTATATCTGCTATGAAAACTCTATAAGATGAGGCTAGAAAAAGGCCAGGAAAAGATTAAACACGTGAATGTCATGCTGGGAATCATAGAAAAGCTATGTGCAATTGGAGAGGAAATTAAGATAACCATGCGGTGGCATTACCTCTATGCAGCCTTCCAGAGTCATACAGTGCTCTTATTAGCGCTCTAGAAACCAGACCTGAGCAGGAGCTAACACTAGAATATGCGAAAGGAAACTTAATCGATGGATATGACAGAAGGAAAGAAAATATGCACAATGAAGAAAACAAGAAAGCACTTAAAGGAGAACTATGGGGTCAGTGTTTTTCCCCATAGTTCTCCTTAAAGGTGCATGAGAGCACAGAGCAAAACAAAGAAGCCAGCTGGGCTGGGGTAAGTTTTATAAATCAACCCCTGAGTTTTAATTTGTGTACTAGTGTGCTGTGTGAGGTCCAGCAGATGGGCAATGTGATGCTCTGTTTTAAAGTGTACACTCCATTCAGGTCTTCACACAGCAACACAGTGTGCTGTGCCTATATAACATGATGCTAGAAAAAGCATGTACATGTGAATGCTGTGCTGGAAATCATAGAAAAGCTATGTGCAATTGGAGAGGAAATTAAAAATAACCATGTGCTGGCATTACTGCTATGCAGCCTTCCAGAGTCATACAGTGCTCTTATCAATGCTCTGGAAACCAGACCTGAGCAGGAACTAACACTAGAATACACCAAAGTAAACGTAATCCATGGATATGACAGAAGGAAAAAAAATGCAGAATTAAGAAAATTAGAAAGCTCTTAAGGTGCACAAGAGCGCAAAGCAACACAAAGAAAGCAGAGCATGTTTTCGCTGTAAAAAGACTGGTCACCTGAAAAAGGACAATTCGATCTGGAAAGCTGAGTAGTGAAAGCAAGAGGCACCTACAAGAGAAAGAGCTAAGGCAGCTACAAACAAACTGCAGGCACATCATGAAGCGCTACTTTTAAAGTGACTCAGAACAGTACATCACTACGCAGATGGTGTATTGATTCACTCACAACCAGCCACATGACTAGTGATGAGACTTGTTTCACCGAAATTGATTTCGGTGCAAAGGACAAAGTCTTCCTAGCAAACGGGAAAAGTATTACTGCAGAAGGTAATGGTCAAGGATTCTTGACGCATCACACCGTCAAGGAACAAGCAGCGTATCCTTGTGAAAAATGTACTGTATGTCCAAGACCTAGAAGGAAGTCTCCTATTAGTGAAAACCCTTGCTAATAACGGTGTCACAGTTCAATTCAGAGACGATGAATGTACAATCCGCAGCAATAAGCAAATCCTTGCAAAAGGAAAATCTGATGAACACCTATACAGACGCATCACCGCAGATGAACATGTCAAGACAGCCACTCATAATACACACAATAAATGTATCCATCTATGGTACAGATGACTAGGCAACGAAACCCAGAAGCCATCAAAGATATTATAAAGAGAGGCTTATCGTAAGATATAACCGTACTGCCCTGCCAAATGACATGCAAATGCTGTATAGAAGCAAAGGTGTAAGAGTCCAGGGCTTACTACGCATGCGCCAATGGCACGTTGCCGCAAGAGGAAATCCATCCCAACTGCGCATGCGCCAAAGACGTGTCATTGTGTCAACACGCGCATGCGCAGAAGACCTGATGGAAAAAGGCAGGAAAATGCCCAGGAGGCGCACAGGAAGAGACCTCAACCTGATGGAAAAAGGCAGGAAAATGCCCAGGAGGCGCACAGGAAGTGACCTCAAACTTCAATCATCACTTCCCTATATAAGCCCAGCCCAGACACTGCCAAATTGCTGGATTATCTTCAGTCCCCCCTTGTTTCTGTGCTAGTGTGTGATCTGTCTGAACTTGTTGTGACAAGTTAATCCAGCATTCATCAAGATCTCAGTGCTTCATCTAAATAAAAAACCAATAGTAGCAAAAAAAAACACGTAATTTGATATGGATGGGGCACTGGCTAAACGTGCCTACTGACCTCTGACATAAAAATTTAAGACAGTTTACTAACTGACCCTTATTCCTCTCTAAGAACTCTGTCATCTCTACATCCCTATGGCAGCTTCAAATACATCGACACTATAGTTGCTCTGTTATTATATTATTTTATAGTGAAGGGGTTGGCTCATCCAAATCATATCCCCCCTTAGTAGTCCTTCTGGGCCTACTGGCCATAGTTCAAAGGCGATGAAGTTCATTATTTTTTTTTTAATTCTCCCAGATGAAGAAAGTCAATCGCAAACCCACAGGAATCTTCTCAAATCCATGATAGTGGCGAAATTGAACCTATTCCCTAATTATGTAATGAAATGAATATATCCTTGTTAATATAGAGAGTCAATGGTTCTGATCTAATTAAATGTAAACAGAAATTATGTATGCAGGCACAGCAGAGGTACCTAACATTTTGAACGTAGTAACCATAGGTGTGCGCATTGCATTAGGGTGTGCACACAAAAGTACAAACACACATGTTAGCGCTTCTGCCTTGCAGCACTGGGGGTGCCTGGTTTGAATTCCGGCCATCTGCAAGGAGTTTGCATGTTCTCCTTGGGCTTGCGTGGGTTTCCTCCGGGTACTCTGATTTCCTCCCACACTCCAAAGACATGCTGGTAGATTAATTGGCTACTCTCTAAATTGGCCCTCCTATGT
>NW_017306517.1:1152352-1161369 GCF_000935625.1 Nanorana parkeri | reverse complement strand
TATATATATTACTACATACATACACAGACCTGAGGCATCCTAGATTCCCATCTCTTCAACTGTTTCTTACCTCTTCCAGCAGGGGTATAGTAATGAAGCTGGGAGCCTGGCAGGTGGTCATGTGACCACCCGCCCAGCTTCCTGCTTGGATGGGAAGCTTGGAAAGCCACAGCTACACTCCCTCACAGCTTCCCAGGCATTAAGGTTGGTAAGAGCTGGCAGGGAGATGCAAACATCTCTCCACCCGGCTCTTAGAGGCATCATTCTCCACCAGCAACCCCCTAGCCCCCCACTGATTGTGCACCATTAAGCATGGCTGCCCCCCACCATCCCAGCCACCTCAGGCAGCGTAGAGGCTAGGGACACCCCTGTCCATAATAGATCTTCCTTCTTCTCACCATAAATTGTCAATATACCTGCGGGTGAAAGTCCAGAACCTGCCTAACCTCTGTGCCTGCTCCAGCTGTAGCACTGCAGGTCTCATAGACCTAATCGCTGAGGTTGCATCTCCATTCCCCTCTCATCCTTGTCAATCATAAAATGAAGCCTTGCACCATTTGTTTTGTGACTGGCCAGGAGGAGGCGGACATGCGACAATAGCATGGGAGCTGTTCTCCCATCTGCAGGTAGTTTGAAGATTTATGGTGAGAAAGAGAGAGCAAGCAGAGGCAAGGCTCCTCCCACCCCCTCTCTGGGTATATGGAGTGAGCTAATACTGAGGGGGTAGAGCACAATGCTATGAGTATCAACCACTGGGGAAGGGAGCTGCAGAGCATTGGCCTGCTGCATGCTGGCAGCTGTAGTCCCTGGAGGCAATGTCAGCGCTGAGCCTGACCCTCTTGTTCCTTTCTGGGCCCGGTAACCGCTGAGGTGAGGACATTGCCTCCTGGGACTACAGCTCCCAGCATGCTGCAGGCCAATGCTCCCTCACGCAGTGGTTGATACTTGCCAGGGCCCATTTGCACATGCGACCGCTGCGACCCTGGTAGTTCCACCAGTGTTAGCCATTGTTTAGCATCCAGAAAATTGCCTCCGTCTGACCTGCCCATTGCTGCTGCTATCCCAATACAGGCTGCTGCATACACACATAGGAGGACTACCTTCCCCATTATCAACTGCAGATACAAATAGGAGAAAATTATTATCAGACCGAAGCCTGGCTGCTGTCTCACCTTCATTGATGACACAGTCACAATTCTAGTCCCTTGCTTGGAGTGCTGCAAACTACCAGGAGCTTCTGCTGGCTGAGGTGGTCTGGAGCAGAGCTCAGTGTGGTCAGTGCACTGAAGTTATATCAAACTCCGAAATAGCATAGATGGAATATTTTCTGGATTACAGTAGATTTAGTTCACTTTTTTCCTGCAATTTCTCTTAACCCTTTCGCTGCCAAGGACGTATGGCATACGGACCTACAAAAGTGCTTCCAGCTGGCCAGCTCAGTATGCCATACGGACCTGGCATTTACAGTTCTACTATAAGCTGATGGTCACTTTAGCGACCATCATGTTTGGGGGGTCTTTTACAAACGCTAGCAACGCAGCAGTTGAAAATCAAATCAATAGGAACAAATTACAGAAAATCCAAAAATGGCTTGGCCAGCTGATTTGAAAAATGTTCCGGAGGGCTTGGCAGCGAAAGGGTTAAAAGTAAATATAAAACAAATCTCAACTTACAATATTTTATATCTAAAACGGGTCCTTTCCAGGGTTTTAGCTGCAAAACTGTGTAAGGAAATACAAGGCAGCCAGGGGTCTCATTCAAAGTGAATTAAACTGTTGGAGGGCTACAAAAAGGCATGAGAGAGCTATACAATATTTATAGATATACACAGAGACTGACAGATAAAGAGCACTGAGACACTGCTAGAATCCCGGACTGTACCATTTTCTACAATGGAGTGATCGGGCGTAATTTGCATATGAAGTAACTGTTCTATTTACATATAAATTAATCACAGCATATTCATATGTAAATAGTGCCGTCCATTCATATGTAAATGTTAATTCGGTCCTGGCTGGGAATGATTAGGGTTTGCCTGGTCACACCCACCACACTGCGTGCGCACACCTCTGGTAGTTATGCCAACCTGCATGAACTATTGGGTGATTTACTAAAGAAGTTGAGAATCTTTACATAAATTGTGTAAATATTCACTGCCATTAACCAATCATGTGCTCATGAAATAGGTAAACAGGAATTTGTTTTTCACATAAACTGGATGACTACTTACAGTAAGTGAATATTTACAAAATGTATTGTTTTTGACATTCACAACTTATTTAGTAAATCAGCCTTAGTGTTTTCTATATCTAAATTTGTTACTCTTTAGATGTGTTTAGTACTCGAATTTCTTTTTTTAAAGTAACTTCATTGACATATCCATTTTGATTGTTTGCTATAGGTTACTGCTGTTTGCAATATTGAATAAACCAATTGGGAAAGAAGCAGTAAGCCAAAATAACCCTTTAGGAATCATCATTTATCATCAATGCTCATTCATTGTGTTTATTTATTTATTACAGGTATTTATATAGTGCCAACAATTTACGCAGCACTTTACATAGTTGCACATTCCCATCAGTCCCTACCCTCAAAGAGCTTACAATCTAAGGTCCCTATCTCACATGCATACATAGGAGGGCCAATTTAGAGAGTAGCCAATTAATCTACCAGCATGTCTTTGGAGTGTGGGAGGAAATCAGAGTACCCGGAGGAAACCCACGCAAGCCCAAGGAGAACATGCAAACTCCTTGCAGATGGCCGGAATTCAAACCAGGCACCCCCAGTGCTGCAAGGCAGAAGCGCTAACATGTGTGTTTGTACTTTTGTGTGCACACCCTAATGCAATGCGCACACCTATGGTTACTACGTTCAAAATGTTAGGTACCTCTGCTGTGCCTGCATACATAATTTCTGTTTACATTTAATTAGATCAGAACCATTGACTCTCTATATTAACAAGGATATATTCATTTCATTACATAATTAGGGAATAGGTTCAATTTCGCGTGGGAGGAAACCAGAGTACCCGGAGGAAACCCACGCAGGCACAGGAAGAACATGCAAACTCCTTGCAGATAGTGACCTGGTGTTGTTTACTGTTGTACACATTGCACTTGGTACTTTTTTTGTGCACTAGGGCGGGCCCTGTTGCCATGGTGACATCATGGGGTGTTGTCCTAACACTCTTTTGAGGGGTATTTATATGTGGTGTTTCATTGCACACTGTGTGTTACATTGTCGCCCTGATGAAAGGTCCCTGTGTGGCCCCGAAACATCTGTTATAATATTTGCAACATGTATGATGATTTGTCCGATTAAATGGACTTTATCCTTTAAATATTTTCCACTGAGTGCTGGTGATTCCTGTTAATTTGCAGCTTGTTATGTCTGTTGCTTTTATAAAGGACAAAAACATTCACTACTTCAAAGTGTCCTGGTGAATATTCGAATATTCTTATTTCCTGGCAGACTGTATGGGAAGGAACTCTATAAGAGACACTGTACTATGAGATAGAGAGAGAGAGAGAGAGAGAGAGAGAGAGAGAGAGAGAACCATGTTAGAGAGTGTTTTCTGAGAGGGACTTTCATGACAAAGAGAGTGTCCTGTCAGAATGCCTTGTGAGAAGGAGCTCTGTAAGAAAAGTAAACCTGGGAGAGAGAGTGCCATGTAGGAGAACATTTTCTAAGAGGCTTCTATGTGATAGAAAGTGCCTTGCCAGAATGCACTATGATAGAGAGCTCTGTAGGAAACACTGCCCTGTGTGAAAGAGCACCATGTAAAAGACAGCTTTCCTTCTTCACATGCTTAGGAAGCTTCATTCCCCTTCTGATAGCCATAACTGACCCTGGTTCTAGAAATGCAAATACAGATCACATACACATGCAAACTCAGATCACATGGCCAAACCAAAGGATTCCTGTGAGGCCAGCAGAAAAAGAAAAGACAGGGCTCTATATGTGAGATGAGATAATAGTCTCTTGTGGTTGGATGAAATACCTTCACCTATTAAATACAATTTGCTTGGCTTTAATGCTAAACCAGTAGATGTCATACTTTTCAAGATACTGATTTGAAATGATAATGTAGATGAGATGTTTTGGCTTCACTTTGATTTTGTATTTTGCATGCTTGTTTTTGGTCATTGATTTAGAAAGTAGTGAAGCCAGAGACTGCTAGGCAACTAGTATTCTGAGGCAGAGGGCAGAAATAAATGTGTTCTTCACAAGGGTCCTCACTCATTTACCAGGCCCCAGGATACTGACTATGTTATGTTGCCAGTAATCTGATTCTGATGCAAGCTGTTAAATGGAACCTGTCTGACCTTGTAATACTTGTGTAACCTATCATCATTAACCACATTGCTACAGAGAGCCTCTATTTTCCCAAACTCAAAAACAATGCACAGAAGTTCCTTTTCCCACTCTACCCTGATCCCCTACCTGCTGTTCCTTGATTCACTGTTGCTGGTCTTGGGGCTTGGCTACCTGGGCCTCAACCACCCTCGCTGGCTGTTCCCAATGAAACTACAACAGATCTGAAGCTATTTCAAAAATACTGAAACACATAACAATCACTAACTCCAGAAACATTGTTTTTTTTGCATTGAGTGTCTACTGCTGGCAGTGTTTATCTGTAGGCTAACATTAATATATAACACACTTCCACCCTCTCACCTAAACCCAAAAATGTTTTCCAACACCTAAAATTAGCATTTCACAAGTAATCTTCCCATAACACTTAACCCTCAAAGTAATTAGAGGTTAAGGTTAAGTTGTTTTTGTTCACCCCCGCACAAACTGGAGATAAGGCATTGTTCCCTCAAGTGGCAGACCAACACAGTCAGAACACAACTAGCAGATAAATGACTGGCTGAGAAAACTCTGCACACCTTCAACTTCCCAGCAGCTAGTTTACTAATGTGCCCTCTTCACTCTCCTCCTCCTCCTGTAATCCCCCTATAGCCCTGCAAATTAAGGAGGCTACAGAATTATTTGACCATAGCAGACTTGAAGCAGGACGAAAATTTGAGTGATGCAGAAAACATATGCCAATTTAACATAGAGAAAGATAGTAGGATGACCACAGAGGAAGTGTTATTGTTAATGCATGTATAACAATTTTTATCGATGACTATATACTGGTAATGTCCCTGAGCCACCTGAAAAGTAAAAGTTGTTAGCATGTTCTAAGTCTGTCTATGGCTTAAAAGAAGATAAATCCCATACCAATGCTTATACGCTGGCAGGCAGAGGCTGCTGATTATAAATGTACTGTCAGCAGCAGAAAGGCTGAAAAAGACACCTACTGCCAGTCTATGTGGACCCAGTTTGAAGATAACATTGGCTTTTCTGTGCGTGTGCCAGTGATGCCAGATGCCACCAATAACCAGGGACCAGAGCTGTCATATGACAGGAATGGCAGTGACCCACATGTTCTTCCATATAGGGATGTACTGGGTATTTCTCTTTGCTTCTGCCGGGAAGCATGGTAGTCAAGTGAACCTGAAGCTTTGTGCATGGACAATACACAGGCTAATATCAGCACTTTAAATGCCAGACTAACCTTATTGGGACTGAAAGTATTGGCTCCAGATCCTTACAGTGTTAGGCTTTAAATGCAACAATGTTTAATCTTGCCAATACTAACTTGTCACTAACCTTTACATCAACTGTTGGCTTTTACACTAATATGTAAGTCTTTATTAAATAATATTACCTGTATAGGGTAATCCTCTTGCTTATGAGCTTGTCCTTTGCTCATGTATACTTGTATATGTGGATTATTTGCATCTTTGTTATAACGTCTTATCTTTCTTCCTGGGTCTTGCGGCAGTGACTGCTCACCAGGCCTAATTGCATTAGACGTGATGACGTTACGGGTCCTGGGGGAGAGGAGGCTATGTGGACCAGTCTAGCAGCCGAGTGGGCCTGAGGATTAGGTAAGTAAATTTTCTTTATTTTACTACCTCGACCAAAATGAGCAGTTAACCCTTGCAGTGCAGGGGTAGCCCCACCGCAAGTGTTAATTTTTAGATTGCCCGGAGTTCTTCTTTAAATTCTTTTACTTTGACATCTTGTTATTATTTAACATTATAAAAATGTTTGGTGTGTTGCCAAACTTGGGCAGGTAGTGGAGTAGATTTAGAGAAGTTTCGCAGAACATTTTGTTAAAGTTCAGCCGCTCTCTCTGTGATTACATGACAGTAGTTTAGGGACTCTCTCTCAGGTAGATATTGCATCACAGTACTGACAGAAGAGATAGAGAATGGCCCTTGTGCCTGATCCATAACAGTCATTGCCTGTTACATACATTTCAAGATTCATTCCAACTATGAAGATAATCGAGGCAGCCGACAGTTACCCTGCAGCTGCATGGATTTATGATGCCACTGTCAAGGAAATGAGCCGAAATGACACAGTAGCTGGCTTTAGCTGCAAATAATGTGATAGGCTGTACAGAAGTACTGTAGCAGCTGCTGTCATTGCAGGTAATAGGCTATAAAGAAGGCTGATAGCAATACCTGTCATTTTTTAATGGCTGACTTCACTGAAGAGCTTTTGTGGCCTTTAACATGGAGATAATATAAGATACAACAAATTTTACAGCTTTCATGTTGCATTCATAATTTATCTTCAGAGTACAACCCAACAAGGACAGTATTTGCCAACACAAGAAAGTGCAGGACTGCTCCATAACTGTCTATTCTGAATATACGCTTGGTGGTTATTAAGTCTTTATCTTACTATTACTCATGCCCAATCATAAATTCCTGCCATTTTATATGTGCTTTGTAGGGGAAAAAAATACACTATTGCATATTGAAACATCATCAAGCTTAGCAAAAACTGGAAGCAATGAAATAATTACTGTTGTTGCTTGAATGTCAATAGTGAGGTCCAATGCCTATTTACATCATTTTCTAATATGAGCCCATTTAAACACAAACTGACAAGGTTGGAAGGAAGTACAATAGCTCACAGCAACCAATCAGCAATCATGATTTATTGTTCTAAATACTATGAACCCAATATACAAATTAAAGTCAATCTTTAATTTCCCCATGCAATACCATTATGACCTGCAAATGCACTTCTCCTTTACCCAAAAACATGCAGCTTAAGCAAACTAAATAGCACTGCTAATAATATTGCAATGTCAACCTCCTGATCCCCCTCTCTAACAAAACCTGTGGCTGCTGATTTATGCAGAGAGCAGTGACCAAGACTTCCACAGGAAGGATAATCAGCTGAGAATGGGGGATGAAATTCCCATCCACAGCTTGACATAAGCAAAGGGGTGGGATGCAGTGACATCATTGATGTCACACTTCCCTGTTTGAGGATCCGGCGCCGGGTTTTACCTCCTGTCTGAGCTGCTTGGCTTTCTGCCAATCCACTCTGAACCTCTCCATTAAAAGTCCAGCTCACTTGTTCCGTGCCATTCGAGCAACGTGTCTTTTCACCCAGTCAGACTTCCTGTTTATTTCTTGCCTCTGTAATCCCTGCGGTTGCCCACCACCTACCTTGTCTCCTGTGAGTCTGGCTTCCCTCTTCCTCACAGCGAGATCCTGTACGTCCTGCATTGGATTGATCATCAGCTTCTTCAAGTGAGTCCTTGCACCTGTGCCTACTCGTGTGGCTGTGTATATGCTTCAACCCTGTCTGCTGATGCATCCAGCACCTCGGTGCTGCCACTAATCTTTATGTCTGTGTGGGCATGCTAGAGGGCTGCAACCTGGAAGGTGTCCAGCAGCCAATCATCCTCACCATTAGAGGCTCTGTCGAACACCTGGCCCTTCTTAGAACCTGCGCCTCTAGTGCGTCCCTGTTAACGCACAGACACCATTTTTTGCACGCTACTTTTTTGTCATTTTGTGTGCCCCGGTCACAGACCGTGACAGTTTGCTCGAACCATAAAAAGGGATGGATCTAGCGGATGTCTCAGAACAGGTGCAAGCGGTGAGCCAGAGATTAGAATCTCTCAATCACAATGTTACGGAGTTACAACTTGAAAACCAAATTCTAAGACTCTCTTTCACTCAGACCTAAAATTCCTCACAGTGAGCCACCAGAGCCAAAGATTTGTCCGCCCGATACTTTCTCGGGTGACAGGAAGCGTTTCCGTGAGTTCATAAACGCATGTAAATTGATGTATGATCTTAAACCAAGAACATATTCCACAGATAGAGTGAAGGTCTGTACCACAATCTCCTACTTAAGGGGTGAACCTCGAGCTTGGGCGAATACCTTTTTGGAGAGTGACAATTCCATCCTTAACTCCTTTGGGGCCTTTTGCTCTGCAATGTCTTTACTTTATGACGATCCAAACAAGCAACTTTCGGCCGAAACTGCTATACGCTCCCTGAAACAAGGGAGAAGACCAGTGGAGGACTATATTGCAGAGTTTAAATGCTGGGTCACAGACTGTGAGTGGAATGATATCAGTTTAAAAAACCAATTTAGGCTGGGACTCTCCGAGGCTTTGAAGGACGAACTCGCCAGAACTGAATTACCTGCAACTCTTGGGGCCTTAATACAACTTTCCATATCAATAGACAGAAGGTTAAGAGAAAGAGGAGCCGAAATTCGTATTGGTTCTTTTCCCCAAAGACACACCCTCTGTGACGCAAAAGCTCCTATGGACATTTGCACGGTGCGTGATTCCTTTACTCATCCTGGAAGACTGAAAAAAGGGTGTTCTCTTGAAACGCTGCCCACCGCAATCAGGAAACTTCCACAGTATGTATGCATTGAGGGTGGCATGCTAAACAGTTGTTTTCACCCCCCTAGTCTACGCCCTTACATCCCAGTGCGGCTGCACTTCGCCACCTCCATTGTCACGGTGGAGGCGTTTATTGACTCCGGTGCAGCCGACAACTTTGTGTCTGCCTCTCTAGTGGAGAGATTTGGCTGGACTATAGAACCCCTTCCTCAAGTTCTGCGTGTGTCAGCCATTGATGGGACTGTTTTGGCTTGTGGGCCTATTCGCTCTCGGACCTCGGTCATCAAGATGT
>NW_017306517.1:1145329-1152096 GCF_000935625.1 Nanorana parkeri | reverse complement strand
AACGCTGCCCACAGCAATCAGGAAACTTCCACAGTATGTATGCATTGAGGGTGGCATGCTAAACAGTTGTTTTCACCCCCCTAGTCTACGCCCTTACATCCCAGTGCGGCTGCACTTCGCCACCTCCATTGTCACGGTGGAGGCGTTTATTGACTCCGGTGCAGCCGACAACTTTGTGTCTGCCTCTCTAGTGGAGAGATTTGGCTGGACTATAGAACCCCTTCCTCAAGTTCTGCGTGTGTCAGCCATTGATGGGACTGTTTTGGCTTGTGGGCCTATTCGCTCTCGGACCTCGGTCATCAAGATGTCCGTGGGAGTGCTTCACCAGGAAACCATCTCCTTTTTGGTATTACCCCAGGCCTCTTCTAAGCTTATCCTAGGCTTTCCATGGCTACGACGGCACTCTCCAGTGATCGACTGGTCCACCTCTCAACTGATATCCTGGGGCCCTCTTTGTCATGACAGATGTCTCTCCAAGGTGCTTCCTGTTAAACCACTCCAGCTGGCGTCTACTGAGGCCTCTACGCTGGTGCCAGTCCATTATACAGACTATCAGGATGTCTTTTCTAAACGCATGGCAGATCAACTTCCTCCTCACAGAGCCTATGATTGTGCCATTGACCTAATTCCAGGTACCAGCATTCCTAGAGGGCGGGTGTATCCCCTTAGCCTTCCTGAGACCAAGGCAATGTCAGAGTACATCACAGACAATCTCCAAAAGGGGTTCATCCGCAGGTCAACGTCACCTGCTGGAGCGGGATTTTTCTTTGTTGGGAAGAAAGACGGCTTGCTTCGCCCATGTATAGACTATCGTCGTCTAAATGCTATTACAATCAAAAACAGATACCCGCTGACCCTCATTTCAGAATTATTTGATCGTCTCCGAGTGGCTCAGATTTTTATGAAGTTAGACCTCCGAGGGGCATATAACTTAATACGCATAAAAGAGGGAGATGAATGGAAGACTGCTTTCAATACCAGGGATGGCCACTATGAATATCTTGACATGCCCTTTGGCCTTTGCAATGCCCCAGCAGTCTTCCAGCATTTTGTGAATGAGATCTTCCGAGACCTCCTCTATGTGTGTGTAGTGGTTTATTTGGATGATATTCTTATCTTCTCCCCTGATACTACCACTCATAGAGAGCACGTCAGACTTGTTCTTCAACGTCTTCGTGACAATGGTCTTTACGCTAAAGCTGAGAAATGCCTCTTTGAGCTTCCACAAGTGCCCTTCCTCGGCTACATTGTCTCCAAAGATGGTCTTGCCATGGACCCCTTAAAGGTGGATGCAATAACTAATTGGCCTCTTCCCTGTGGCCTCAAGGCTACCCAGCGTTTCCTGGGATTTACCAATTATTATCGCCAATTTATCAAGAATTACTCTGTGCTAGTGGCTCCGATTACAGCACTTACCCGGAAAGATGCCGACCCCAAGAATTGGCCTCCTGATGCTGTGGATGCTTTTCATGCCTTGAAACAAGCTTTCCTTTCGGGGCCTGCTCTGCGAAGGCCGGACGTTACGAAACCTTTCTCTATTGAGGTGGATGCCTCCTCTGTAGGAGTAGGGGCTATTCTTTATCAATCGCCTAATGGCCCTAAACATCCTTGTGCCTTCTTCTCAAGGAAGTTCTCTCCAGCTGAGAGGAATTACTCCATTGGAGATCGTGAGCTTCTAGCTGTTAAACTAGCCCTGGAGGAGTGGCGGTACCTTTTGGAAGGATCTCCTCATCAGATCACCATCTTCACAGACCATAAGAACTTACAGTACCTCCAGTCTGCCCGCCGCTTGAATCCCAGACAAGCCCGCTGGTCCCTGTTTTTCTTCCGATTTGACTTCATCATTACCTTTAAACCTGGGACAGCTAACTCCAGGGCAGATGCCCTTTCCCGCTCGTTTGATTCACAGGACTCTGAGACGTCCAATGAACCAGAGTTTATCATTCCCCCCACTCGAGTCCTTGCTCTCACCGCTGTTCAGGACTTGGCTGTTCCCCCTGGGAGGACCTTTGTGTCGGCTGAATTGAGGCCTAAGCTGTTACGCTGGGCTCATGATTCTAAACTCTCCGTTCACCCAGGCATCCACAGGTTCAGACACCATTTTTTGCACGCTACTTTTTTGTCATTTTGTGTGCCCCGGTCGCAGACCGTGACAATTGACCTTATATGGTGACATGCCTATATTTGGTAAAAGACATTTACCTAATATGGCTATGAGGACATACAGTATATGGTAAATTACATCAACACAAGCATCCCGTCCCTTTGTTTACAAGTATCTGCGCAGCTGATTGGGTGCATAGTAAATAGCAGAACTGGTCTGACAAATCCTCCAATACAAGCCTGTGAGAGGACACTTGTACTGAGAGGTGTGGCTATACCAGAACAGAGCACTGCAGGCGGAAGAGGAAGCAGCAATTTCAACCAGAGAAAAAGGTGCGTTAAAGGAGAACTATGAGGTGAGTGCTTTTCACTCACCTCATAGTTCTAGCCGACCTGTGACAATGAGACTGTCACAGGTCGGCTCAGTAGATCGGGAGGTGAGCGAACACATACCGGGTTCGCTCGCCTCTCGATCCTGTCACGGCTCTCTGCCGTGACAGGGGGAGGGGCTGGATTCCCCTCTCCTGTAGCTCGCGGTATACTGAGCTCGCTAGTTTGTGTCCTCCCGTTACCCTAAGGAGAACTATGGGGAAAAACACTGACTCAATAGTTCTCCTTTAAGGCAATTCCAAACACAAATCAGTCACAAAGCATATGTGGAGGCACAACTATAAAGCAATGAATAAAGTGTGCTTTGAAGGTATGCGTGCAACTATCAGCTGAGAAGGCGGCCACACACTCCTTATCCCTTTCCTGCATATCTTGTATGCTATACGGGTAAAGTTTTGGGTAGTGGGGGTTTTGGGTTTTTTGCCCACTGAAGAGCATATTTAGCTCGGGCGAATGTGTATGTAAACGTGCCCCTAAACGCTTTGGAACCATCTTGTACATTTAAAAGATGGTACTTTTGCAAATTGCAGTAATAGAAAGTATGTAAGCAGTACGTTTTAAAGTTAACAGTCTTTACTCCTTTAGTAAATCAACCTCACTATGTACAAAACCTGAATATAATCACTTTAACTGAGATTCAATGTGTTTAAATTGCAGAACTCCGGGCACACATTTTATTAACCCTTGCAGTGGGGCTATCCCGCACTGCAAGGGTTAACTGCTTGTTTTTATCTAGGTTAAAAAAAAGTTATATTCACCCGATCCTCTGAGCCGCCTGGCTGTCACAGCGCTCCCTCTTGGCTCTCTTCCCTTATGCTGCAGCAATGGTATGTCACTTGATTTCCTCACTTCCTATACACTGTGTATAGAACGTGATGACTCAAGGACCTTAAACTACTGCAGCAGAAGGGTAGTGCGGTGGAAGGGACCAGTCTAAGAGCCGGTCGTCTTCAAGGAACAGGTGAATATAACTTTTTTTGCTCTATGTGGGCAAAGGTTTGGTTTATGGTATTCATCTGAGAGAGATAAGTAGGCTGCCATTGCTGACACCTCAATTTGAGACTATTAATTGCCTGACTGTCATGCTGCTGCACTGGTGCTTTCTTAGCCACTGACATCAAACAGGTATAGCGATATAGGGGATAATGTATTCCCCCTATAACTGGAGCAGACAAAATCTGAAACAGCTGTGCATGGCAGCCAATCAGCTTCTCTCTTCAGTTTGTTTAGTTAAGAGTTGAAAATGAAAGAGAGAAGCTGATTGGTTGCCATGCACAGCTGCTCCAGGTTTTGTCTGCTTCAGATTTGATAAATTCCCCCCTATATCTCTATACCTGTTTGATGGCAGTGGCTCAGAAAGCACCAGTGTAGCAGCAGGACAGTCAGGCAATTTTGATCAATTCCCCTCATAGAGGAATTTCGAATGCAAATTCTGACAATATTTTCCGAATTCTGACATTCGGATACATCCAATGAGATAAATTCCAATGAGGCTAAATGCAAACAAATCCAAATGTTCTTTTGATGAAATGTTGGATCATCTGAATTTTGTTTAAAATGACACTACATCAGACATAAAAGATCTGAATAATGAAACAGCGACCCGAAAGAATTAAAAAATTCTGAAACACATTTTTTGCCGGCTTACACGTCTAGAGTTTTGACATGTGTTTGATTTCTTGTTGACAGCATACATGTGCTGAGTCTGTGGGGTTGATTTACTAACCTCACAAACACGCCACAAATTTTTTGTCATTTTGTGTGCCCCGGTCGCAGACCGTGACACAGTAGACCTAAACAAAATATTGCTTATCCAGGTTGCCAAAAAATAGATAACTATTGGTCTGGTTATTATTGTTAAATGGGGTCATAAATATTTGTATTTTATGAGGCCAATAATATTTAAAATGACCATTTTCATTTCTAATGCTATTTCATCTAATAGTACTTGTGCATAAAGGCCGTTAAAAGCATTTCTATGTACCATCAGTGAAGTTCTTTGTAAAAATCAGATTCTCCTTTAGAAGTCAGAAATCCATAGATGAAAAACAAGTTCTGCCTGGACGCAATAGGGTTCATTTACTAATGGTAACTAGGATATTCACTCTGTAAGGAAGTTTGCACATTGCAGGGCATGTTTCCCTGAGCTTGAATGTGGTGAATTTTCACTTTGCAAAGAATACTCAATAATGTACACGTAAAACAATAATGTACACGTGATTGGCTGATGGAAGTCAGCAGAGCTTCACTTCATTTACTAGACTAAGGGGAAATGTTCCCTGTAGAGTGTGAATTCCATTGCAAAGGGAACAGTCTATTTGCCATTAGCAAATCAACCCCAATGATATAATCCCTCCTGTTTTGACTAAAGCAACTATTTTGTTACTTAATGGGAGGTCAATTGCCTGTGATGGAAAATATCCCCACCCACAATACCACCATTATATCAAATACTTTCACTTCTGGCATGCTACCGAAAGGTTTACATATTTTGTAAACATAATTTAAAGTGTATTTCCTATACACACAGCATACCTAAAAATACTTTAAGAAAAAACATATTTCTTACCTAACTAGTAGCTCTTTGGAGCAGGTTTTTACATAGAACCTTACAGGCAATATGGAGATAAGAGACAGACTGAGGGAGTGCATTAACATACAATGTAACAACCAAGCCTTGAGATATTTAACCATTTGTTAGGATATTAACAAGACTCTAAAAAAAGGGGATGAAGAGTCTAATAAATGTGCTCCTCTTTGAAGAGAAGAGTATATTGAAGATGCACTTTCCTGAAGAGCATAACAGGTGAATGAAGGTACAGCTCAGGGACACCACACCTGTCAAGAGAAACAATCAGTAGGTACAGGTAGAGCAACTATGAGTATATGAAGCTCTCTATGGAAGTGTTGTACCCTATCTTGGACCATTATTATTAACTTTTTAAACTTAGTTATGTATTCCTTTATCCTACTTTGCACTGTCTAGCTTAAAACCTGGTTTACCCAGAGTGTAGGGAGCCAGTTATATCCAGGAAGGGACACAATGAGAATGAATCTGTTACACTACTTTTTAAATAGTGTTTATTTTATATTTTCACTTTTGCAGCCAGCAGGTGTTGATCTGCTACATGGTTGAAAATATGTTTCATCATAATATTTTCTCTGCACATAGAATTTGAGGTTAAACACACACGCACACGTACACACACACTTTCCTCTCTCTCTCTTTCTCTCTCTTACTTATTAGGTATCCCAGGATGCACTACACACATTGAAGCATCCTGTATTAAATGTTTATTTGTAAATTAAAGAGGAATTTCAGGATTTTCAAACTTGCACTGTAAAGGTTACCTATTCATTTTGGTCCAGGGGTACAAATAAAGAAAATATACTTATCTGATCCTCAATCCCACTTGGCTGCTAGACTGGTCCCTGCAGCCTCTTCTTCCCTGGGCTCCACTGGTCTAAACCCCACTGACATCATCACATCTATGCAGGGTCCATTCACTTGCATCAGCTGTGAGGACCCCAAGAGACACAGCATAGCTGGTGTGTGGAGGGGGCGGAGCGGTCACTGCTGCAAGATTGAGGATTGGGTGAATATATCTTCTTTATTCTGTTCCCTAGACCAAAATGATCAGTTAACCCTTGCATTATGAGGGTAGCCACTCTGCAAGGTATACTTTCGAAATTCCTGGAAATCTGCTTTAAGGATTTTATACAAATAATAACAATTATATGAAACATATTAAAAAAAACATAATACATCAAATTAAAATAACATTTACCAAAAATATGTTATAATGTCTTTAAGAGTGAAATCTCAGTCTTAGTTCTTGGGCTGAAAACAAATTGAAATCTTGAGGTGCCCCCGCACACTTGATCAGATGACCAGTAGTGTTAAAGTTTAAGAAGATGTTTCTAGGCTGGTATGTGGGCAGCTTTGTGGTAGCATATTGAACATGCACATATTGTTGATGTCAATTGCACAAATCTGAGCTGTTCTGCAGTGTACAATTGACCCCTAGTAATTAAAAAAATGACTCTTGCCTGCCCTCCCCCAACCTACTGCACTACCTCATATTATGCCATGATCTGTTCTGTGGCTCCTCATATTCTAGGGTCTTTTCAAGGAAATCAAAAGAACCTTGGCACAGAGTTAAGTAAAAATGTGTTTGATGGTTTGGGACAAGGAGGCAGT
Organism: Nanorana parkeri; assembly: GCF_000935625.1. Classification (NCBI taxonomy): domain Eukaryota; kingdom Metazoa; phylum Chordata; class Amphibia; order Anura; family Dicroglossidae; genus Nanorana; species Nanorana parkeri. The sequence continues at coordinate 1,145,402 of NW_017306517.1, read as the reverse complement.
AGAAGCTATATGTACAGAGCCTTCTAGCCTTTCTATGCTGCTGATACTCAGCTGATTTAAATTCATCGTTAGT
>NW_017306517.1:1139094-1145261 GCF_000935625.1 Nanorana parkeri | reverse complement strand
CGATGTAGCTTGACAAATGTAAAACCTATGCAACCTAAAACATGAATTTGGCATTTAATTTAAAGCATAACAGCAGGTTATTCATTAATTTATTGTCTTTCACATGATGGTTTTCATTTTTTGAATGGAAACATTATGTAAAAGTGGCATAAAATAATTTGTACGGATGGCAAATATTATACTCTGCGACAATAGAAAATATGTTGCTAATTTAGAAACAGATGTTAAGTGCATACTTCATCAGCAGCTCTGAAACATTTCTTCTCAGTTGTTTTGTTTATGTAGTAAGAATACTGAAAACTTTAAGATGCAGGTGACTACTCTGCCGAACTGCTAAAATTTGAGTTTTAGGGGAGCAATTTACATCCCATAATGACTATGTGATTTGCATTGTAGTGATGTGAAGCCCTTTGGCCATATCAAAAAGTGCTTCTGTTTTTTCTGATATACTTTAAAGGTTTGAAAGATTTGTTTACACATTTGAGCCTAAGACATATTTTTCCATATTTGCACCTAAATTATGTAGAGAGTTGTATATTGTTGTTGTCAGTACTAAGGTTCTTGCAGTACATTTTAACCACTTGAGTCCCATATTCCATTTTAAAATGACACAGGGGTAGAAGCTGTTTGTCCCAGTGTTGTTTTAAAATGGCACCCAGACTCAGCAGCTCCCGCGGGTCCAGACGGCTTCTAGCACTGGAACCACTGGATGTCAGTGACAGCTGGGGTCCAGCACTAAGCTGAAATGATCAGCTCCTGGGCTTCTGATCTTTCTATATATCACTTCATAGGAGTGACAAAGGAGGTGAACCTCTCAAAGGCGTTGCCTAGTAACATCTGACACCTGATGGCCGGTGATCCCGCCTAAAGGAGAACCAGCTACAGCACTGCTCAGCCATTGGATCAGATCTGTGTCTTAAAGTAAAGGTGTTCTGGAATCTTTCTGGACTGGATTGGACTCTGCTCTCTCCATGTTCCTTCAATCCTTATAACAATCTTCAATAGGTAAGGGTCAGTTAGGTTGTTTTTCACCCGAGGAGTGGCTACGTGATTTAGACGAGAATGGGGACCAAGCAACAGGGGTCAAAACTTATAGGGGGCTTGTCCTATGGGGTTAGGGGGCGGGGTGTTAACCCATTGTGTGCTGACATAAGGATGCACCAGGAAAGGAAAATTACTGATAGGTAAGTATACACTTTCCATTTTATATATACAGGGCTTGAAAAATCCACTCAGAGCCCGACAAGTGAGCTTCCCGACCGGCCATTGTAATTAAACAGCCGGCTAGGAGCTTTACATTCAAGCGATCAGACGTCACTGCCATTGCCTGTACCAAAAACCGCTGTGCCCGGTGCGGCTGGGACCAGCACGGCTGCTCTGTGACAGGAGATCAAAGGGAGGTCAGTACACCAGCTCCCTCTGATCTCCTCTGCGGTCCCCAAATGCAGGAAGTGATGTATATTAGCGTATAAGGAGTATAAAGAGTATAAAAAGTAATACAAAAAATGAATGAAGCATAAAAAAATGAAAGAAGCAAAAAAAAACACACACATTTTTTTAAGCCCCCCCCCCCCACATACACACACAAACATGTGTTGGATGCGCCTACGTGCGAAAACACAATTGCACCTATTGTTCCGCACATGTTACATATCACCGCGATCGTCGGAATGAGAGCAATAATTTTAGGGCCACCAATCACTGATGACACTAAACTGATGAGCAGTAAAAGTGTTTAAAGTATCGCCTATGGCCAATTTTTGGTGTGGTTGTTTTTTGCAATTTTGCGGGTGCCCACAATTTTAAGGCTTGACATGTTTGGTGTCTGTTTACCCGACATGACCCCATCTTTTATATTTTACCAAAAATATGGGTAAGAATAAATGTTTTTTAACATAACGTAGGGAAAAAATTTCTTTTTTCGAAATGTACGGTACTTTTTTCATTATATAATGACACAGAAGAAATCAAAACAGCAAAACAGATGACAAACACACTCATCAATTCGTCACCAGCTTTACAGCAAGGTGCACACGGAATGGGCTTTAAACAGTAAAACAGCAAAAAGTTTCCAGGTACACTCACCAGCCAGCATGTTAAAAAACTTGTTTCACAAAAAGGTTAAAAACAGCGGTTTGGATACACGTCTTTTTGACTGACTGGTGAGACATCACTTTTTGACTGACTGGTGAGATATCACTCCCTTGTTTAGGTGGTGGTCATGTTAAGGTCACCTTGTATTCAGAGCCTCCATCCCTGACTACAGCCAGTTCTGGTAATGAAAGGGTTAAACCACCAGCCAGAGGGTGTATTAAAAAGTAACAGGAAGCCAGTAAGTCTGTCTGTGTGGAGTGTTTGGAACAGGACACATGGCTATGTGTGTTAAGCTGTGGAATACAGTCTGCCGGGAAACTACAGGCACTTGGATAAATTGGGGGGAATTTATCAAATTTCTTGCGAGTGTTTGAACTTGCACGTAAAATATTTGCACTAGATTTATTAAGCTAGTGTAATGTTGTTGATAAATGAGGTTTAACAGACACCAAGAAAAAGACTTCTAACTTCAGGCAAAAAGCTTTACCTCCCTGGCAGTATTCCCGAGTCTGGCTCAGGGTTAATTTTCAGTACCAAGAGCGGTAACCCTGAGCCAGGCTTGGGAATGCACAGAAAAGTGTCACTTGCCTGCGAGCCCGCGGTGTCCTCTGCTGTACGCGGCCGGCTGATGCCGGCATCTGACTTTTAGTTTCGTTTTCGGGCATCACAGCTAGCGGGAAATTGTCTGGCCTACAATATAAAACAACAAATTTCCATGAAAAACAATGTACCGCTTTGGGATGCTAAAATCCTGAATAATCATACCGCCAGGGAGGTTAACTGTCGCATCTTGAAGAAGTGATCATGGTGAATTCTTACGTTGTGAGTGTTTTCTTAGGTGATGCTCCAGTTTCAGACAGCCCAGAACAAGTGCAGATGAAAACACGTGCAAAAACCATGCAGCTGAAAAAGTAGTGCAGGCTCTGAAGAAAACAGGTGAAAACACGTGCAAAAACCATGCAGCTGAAAAAGTAGTGCAGGCTCTGAAGAAAACAGGTGAAAACACGTGCAAAAACCATGCAGCTGAAAAAGTAGTGCAGGCTCTGAAGAAAACAGGTGCTAAACATGTGCAGTTGGAAAAGTAGTGCAATCTCTGAAGAAAACAGGGGCACATGTTAAAAGACAGATTTGCACATAAAAAAATTATCTAAGAGGCTAAAACTGTCGCAAGTGCTTTGATAAATTCCCCCATTATGTATTGAACACTATATGTATGTATTAAGTACATGTTATTTAGACGTATCAAGTCTAATGTTATACAGAATAAGGGTGGTAGATTTCTAAAGGCAACTAAAATAAGGCGGTTAATTAAAGCATATATGAATTTTAGATATTGTATATGCAATCAAATGCTGGGTTTTAACTATTGTAAAATAAATTATACTTTGAATAGTAACACAAAGTTGTATGTATGCCTCATATAAACCCCATACTTGTATATATTGGTGTTATTGGGTTATAAATAGTTAAAACACCTCCAAAAGGTTTCCTGGACACTGAAAGCCATCACACTACTGGGATTGCCTTTACAATGAGGGATCCTAGTGATAAAGGGACAAGAGAAGACCAAGGGTGGTACATAATTAGATTACACCGGATACATTATTTTTACATCAGAATAAGTATATGTTAACATGTGTGCTTTTGTTTTATTTACAACTTGGCATGAGCTATTTTGCTTTAAGATGAGTATCCTTTTTACCATTTAGACCGTGTCTTTAAGCACTTCTCCAACTTTGAAAAGAATGTGGGCTGGTATTTACATACAGGATTCCCTTGGTCTTGGTGCAGAATGCAGGGCTGTCTTCATTATCTTGATTTTATTAGTGAGCCAGTCAATGGCCTAAAATAAATATTCTGGGCAGACTTGCCAGATCTCAATTGCTGCATTATTATTCAGGTTCAGCAACTCCCTAAATATTAAAGCCAGGATCAGGATAACAGTTCTGGAGCATGTACCTTTAAACACAAGTCAGCAATAGCAGCTCCTTTATTTCTGTCTTCAGAGGTTTATATAAAAAAAGAAAATGGAAAACTGGTAACACTGAAAGAGAATGTAGGAATCTGAATTAATATGCATGATATTCTACAGCTTTATACACATTCAATGGACTCATATTTTTCTTGGGACTCGTATATATTTGTGCCCTGAACTTTTCTCGATTGCTTTTTTATCAGGTTTACAAATCAAATCAAATAGGTATATTGCAGAACTGTGTGATATTATTTTCTCTGCTTATAGCAGAATGTATTGAATTATGCTTTGCTTCTGTATGGCTGCTGCTATTCTCTTCACATTGAGCCCGAATGACTGTGGGGGCTGTAAATTCACTTGGCTTCCAGCATTAGTGGTTAAATCAAGAGCCATATTCAAGCTTAGAGAAGAGACAGAGCAAGTGTTCATTACACAAATCAATTTGGTCAAAAGTACAGCACAGTGGGTACTCAACCGTTACTCACATAATATTGTCAACTTAATCATATAATGCCTATAGGAAATTCACATGCCTTTCTCTGTGCAAAATAGCTTGACTGGCACATCAGAAAGGAAGAATTGGCTGTTTAAAAATATGTTTCCTTTATTTCTCATTACACGTCATTTACATACAGGAAGCAAAAGAGATATTTAGAAGCTTTTAAAAGATAACAAGTCAGCGTTTTGCTAGTCGTGGGCTACTTACTCCTGCTGTCATGTTATTGTGATAATGTAAATAGAGTACATTAGTCTTTAAAGGCTGGTTTTACATTAAGACCAGGTTCTCATTAAGTGTGTGTGTTACATAGTTACATAGTTCATCACGTCAAATTAAGACAAGTCCATCAAATTCAACCAATAGAGAAAATAGATGAATAAATAAAACCTCCATAAACCTCTATAAATAGAACTGTATACCTTTAGCTGATTCTGGGAAGGCAAAAGAAACCATATAAAGCATGGTCTAATTTGCTTCAACAGGGAGAACAAAACCCTTCCTGATCCCCTAAGGCAATTGGATATTCCCTGTATCAACAATATCTTGTGTTATTACTTATAATGTTCATTTACAGTTATATTTTGTACATTTAGGAATGCATCCAGCTTTTAAAAAAATAATCAGCTGATCTAGCTAGAACTCGTTCTTCAAGTGACACTAAACTCAAGAGTTACATTTTAAACATGCATTCAAGTACCTTAACTTTTACCAAAAATGTAGCTTATTTGTGTATCACTCAGCTGTAGATCCTTAAATCATCTGTGAAGTGGTGCTGACACTGTCCTTCCTTCTGGAGGGTTACTACTTTTGTTCTACGTGGTCCCTGTGTGTGCTGTAAAGTAGCCACCACTCCAAGCTCACTCCCCTGATAGACTATAACTTCAATAAAAAATAACTAAACTAAACTTTATATTGTAGTCCATCACAGGGGCAAGCTTGGAACAGTGGCTATATTACAACACACATAGGGAACATGGGAACAAAAGTAGACACCCTCCAGAAGGAAGGACAGTGTCAACACAAGTTCAGAGATGCTCTTAGCAGCTACAGCTGAGTGATACACAAATAATATATAGTTTGTTAATAATTAAGGTACTTAAATGCATTTTCAAGATTTAACTCCTGAGTTTAGTGTCACTTTCAGGTAGCCCATTCCACATTTTCACAGCTCTTACTGTGAAGAAACCTTTTCATATATGGAGAATAAACCTCCTTTCCTGCAGACATAAAAAGTGCCCCCTTGTCCTTGGGAGTGACCTTAAAATGAATAACTTTGCAACAAATTCACCATACAGACCATTTATGTACCTATACATGGTAACCATATGCCCCTCCTAATCGGCTCTCAAGGGAGAACTAATTCAGTTCAGCTAATCTTTCCTCATAGCTAAAGTCCTTTATAACTTTTAGCAGTTTTGTTACCTTTATCTGAACCTTCTCCAGTTCCACAGAATATTTTTTGTGAACTGGTGCCTAAAACTAAACTGCATAGCATATTCAAGATGAGATCTTACCAATAGTTTGTACAGGGGCAAGATTATGTTTCTCTCTCTCTCTCTCTCTCTCTCTCTCTCTCTCTCTCTCTCTCTCTATTTGTCT
>NW_017306517.1:1130615-1135906 GCF_000935625.1 Nanorana parkeri | reverse complement strand
TATATGTACATTTAATTATTGCTAATGTATAATATATTGTGGTGGTATATAAAGTTTTCCTGTGTTGTTATATTTTTTATGTTTTATTCCTATTGTTGAAGTCAGCTTAACCTTAACACACTTATGTGTGTGGCTCTCTGAAACTACAGTATCATTTTGTTGTCTACAGACGTAATCGCTGCACCTTTGCATTTGTATTGTTTACATGCATTCTCTTCATACATTCAGATAGTTTGTCAATTGGACAATGTCCAATTGACAAAGAGTCCAATGTCTAAAATTGTCTGGAAGATCAATGCCTAGCTTTTTGTTAGATTCAGTTTTTTAGACCAATAAATATAACTTATCGGTTTTCTTTTAAATAACTTTCTTGAAACTGTGCAACAGATTTAAGTAGCTTCCCAGAACTGAATATATCGTAAGCATTGGTTTTATTGTAAGGTGATATATCATACATACGACTTACTACCTCTCTATTATCCTGTAAGAGATATCCCTAGCTACTCAAAGTAAGACTCCTTTCATTTGTGTTTAAATTTATTTTGCCACCTTTGTCTTTAGCTTTCTCCACTAGGATTGTTATGCATGTGGCAATTTGATAGAGTGCTTCAATTTTTTCAATTAATTGTTTTCATTGATTTACAAAGATCAAAATTGCTATAATCAAAGCTAGTGGAAAAATTATATTGCTTTTGACTTTATCAAATATTTATTTATTGAGTTTTCAAATTTCACATATCGTACAAATACAAATAACAAGCATAATTCATCCCCACACACTTAACATAACACCTATAGTAAGAATCATCTCAATTATTTTCTGTAGTTTCCTCCATATTCCCACTCCCTTAAAACCAATAAGTGACATATAACACTGAGACCCTAACACCTTTCTTCCTCCCCCTCCCCCCCAAAACAGACATTCCCACACAATCAAGGGTATCAGGGGTGTTGTAAGTATTATTAATCGCTAGGGAGGAAGCGAAAAGAACAAAAGGAAGAGAAGGAACATCAAATTAGAACAGGTGTCAACTCAGGATAAGATAATCCAACGTTAGGCTTCTTTTGGTTTTACCCCTATAAGAATCTAATAATCTCTTGTGAGCTCATGTAATCCCTCTATGGGCTCCACCTCTCCCCAAATAGCGTGTGTCTATTATGTGAGCGGGCTATGAGCTCTTCAGATCGCATTACGTTGTTTAATTCTTCCACCCATTCCGATATCTGGGGAGAGCTGGTTGACTTCCAATGTCTGGGTATTACTGCCCTTGCAGCTGCAAGGATCGGGCCCAACAGGCCTTTTTTCCTTGCATCGGGCGAACCATGATGTAAAGACAGCAGAGCCACCTCAGGTGTCTCCAGACCATGGAGTCCCGTTAGCTCTTGTGCTATATCTAAGATTGATTTCCAGTAAGATCTTATCATCTTACACGACCATCAGATATGCATCATCGTCCCATCTTCTACAAAACACCTCCAACACAACTTGGAACTTTTAGGGTTCATCTTGTATAGGTTATATGGGCATCTATACCATCTTGTTAGTACTTTGAAGTTTCTTTCCTGTGTTAGGGCAGAGATACTTGATTTGAAAGTTAGGGAAAAGATCTTCCTCCACTCCTCCTCTGTAAATACATGACCTAGCTCTTGTTCCCACACTTTAGTTTAATAGGGCAATGTTGGAAACATCTGTTTTAATATTAGATCATACAATTTAGACACCATATGTTTATCGCCTGCTTTATTTAAACATATCTCTTCAAAAGCGGTTAAATCTCTAAGCACTCCATCTTCTGCGGGGAAGCCATCATAGAAGTGCTTCAATTGGAGGTACTCCAGCCATCTACCCTTATTTGATTGATTCATCGGGAGCAATTCCGAGAGTGGTCGTATTCCTTTCTCTATTATAGCTTCTATAATTGGGGAGTGTCTGGTAGTCTCCCAAATCAAGAATCTTCTACGCTTCAGGCCGAATGGGAAATCTGGGTTCCCTAATATAGGTGTTAATGGGCCAGTGTATGTTGACAGTTCACATTTCCTTACCAATACATCCCATGTTTTTAATGTTGAAGAAATTACCAGAGATCTAGTCCAGCTTTTATCTCGTTTAATTGGGGGTATCCACGGGACAGACGTAAGGGGTATATCCACCTCTGCCTGTTCCACCGACACCCACAACTTCCGGTTTCCCCTAGTAAACCAATCCAGCAATCTACTCAGACCCAACGCTTGGTAATATATTTCCATATGAGGCAATCCTCCCCACCATCCAATTTTCTTTTAGTCAGTACATCATATCTTAGGCGAGCTCCTGTTTTATTCCATACATAGCGTGTCTGCATAGATTGCAGTTTTCGGAAGAATGTTCGGGGGATCCTCGCTGGCACCGTCTGAAAGATGTAGAGGAATCTTGGGAGTACGTCCATTTTGAATATGGACATCCTCCCAAGCCAAGAATGTTGTTTCCCCCCCCCACCTGCCCAGACGTATCCGTGTGGACTCCAGCAGAGGAGCATAGTTTAGCAAATATAACTTCCTCAAGTCAGCTGGGATGTACACCCCTAGATATTTCAACGCTTCTGGTACCCATATGAAGGAAAAGCTAGTGCTTAGGATCTCTTTTTCTCCCCTTGGTAGGTTAATATCCAAGCATTGTGATTTACTTGCATTAATACGGTAGTTACTAACCTTCCCGAATTTCTCAATCTCCTCCAATATCGAAGGGAAGGCTAGCCTTGGATTAGTTACATATAGGAGTACATCATCAGCAAATATACTCAGTTTATGGGTGCTCTCTTTTACTTTCATCCCCCAGATGTTTCCGTTCTGGCGAAGGGCAATTGCCAGATGTTCCATCGCTATGATATACAACATGGGGGACAGGGGACATCCCTGTCTTGTCCCATTTGTAATTTCCAACTTATTTGATAATATTCCATTCACGCGTATCCTCGCCGTTGGGGTTGTATACAATGCCATGATCTTTGATACTAGGGGAGTCGGTATTCCTATCTGCTCTAAAGATATTTTAATACATTTCCAATCAACCCTGTCGAAGGCCTTCTCTGCGTCTAGAGATAGTAGACACAGAGGGGTTTTCCTCGACTGAGCTTGTTGGATCAGGGAGATAGTTTTAATAGTGTTATCCCTCGCCTCTCGCCCGGGAACAAAACCTGCCTGCTCTGGGTGGATTATTTCCTGTAAATATGGTTGTATGCGTAAAGCCAGAATTTTTGCATACATTTTCATATATACATTTATTAATGATATTGGCCTGTAATTCGAACACTGTATGGGGTCCTTTTTATCCTTGTGTATCAATGTTATATAGACCTCTTGGCTCTGACTTGGGAACCCGCTCCCATCACCAATGGAATTGAACACTTCCAATAATATTGGGGCCAGTTCTCCAGCAAATTGTCTATAAAAGACGCCCGTTAGCCCATCGGGGCCTGGGCTTTTCCCCCCCGGTAATGAGTGAATCACTTCCATGATTTCTCTCAACAAACATGGAGTGTTCAATTTATCAATTGCTTCATTATCCAATCTAGGCAGGGGTGTCTGGTGTACATAGTCCAATTTGTCCTTTTGTTCCTCTCTCCCCTCTTTTCCTGTTGCATTTTCCCTAAGGTTATATAGGTCATTATAATAGTTATGGAATGCTTCAGTGATCTCCTCTGAAGAGTTGACTATACCCCTATGTTTACAGTTCATTTTTGGGATATATGTTCGGGCCTGTTTCTCTTTTATCGAGCGTGCCAAATGCCGACTACTTTTGTTTCCAAATTCGTAGGTAGTTCGCTTCACTAAATCCTTGTATCTTTGGTACCCCAGATCTAATCTTTGATGTAATTCAATTCTTTTTTGCTGAAGACTATTATAGACTTTTATATCTGCATTCTTTTTGTGTTGGCTTTCGAGTTGCTGTATATCTTCCAGAAGGGATTTGATTTCAAGTTCTTTTCTCTTTTTTAAGCGTGTTCCGTGGGATATAAGTATTCCTCGTATTACCCCTTTCAGGGTTTCCCATTTTATTGATCGTGCCGTGGTGTCATTTTTATGGTCTATTAGGAAGTTTACAATGCCTTGTCTAATAGCTTCTTTTATAGAGTCATCTTGTATTAGGTTTTCATTTAATCTCCATGTCGCATTAAGCTTCATGGTGTTCGGCGGTGTAATCGTGAAAAATATGGGTGCATGGTCTGACCATATTTGGACTCCTATGTCTGCTTTTATCTGCTAACTAATTAAACAGTGAGACCCAAAAAAGTAGTCTATACGACTGTATGACATATGTGATGGTGAATAACATGTGTAATTTCTAGCTCTAGGATGTAGAATACGCCAAATATCCACCAGCTGTAGATTCTGTAGGCGTTGTTTTAATCTATTAAGCTGGGTATATGGTATATGAACTGTACCTTTAGACGTATCTACTTTAGGGTCCATTGTCAGATTAAAGTCCCCCCCACGACTAAAATTCCTTCCATAAAGTTCCTCAAAAGGTTGAGTATCTTTACTAGTACCCTCATCTGACCTTTATTTGGCAGATAAATATTAACAAGTGTGTACTGTTTAATAAATATTTTACATTTAACAAAAAGGAAACGCCCTTCATCGTCCCCCTGTTCCTGAATATCTACTACTGGTAATGAGGCGTGGAAACCTATAGCCACACCTCGGGATTTACTCTGAGTGTAATTACTCATATGCCATTTAGGATAATATCCCGTAGAGATCTTCGGAACTGAGGAACTTTTGAAATGCGTTTCTTGAAAAAAGAGAACTCCTACTCGTTGGATATGCATATCATATAGTATCTGTGAGCGTTTTTGTGGGATATTAAGTCCCCTAACGTTTAGGGATCCAAATGTAATACTATTCATTGAGTCTACGTTCCCCCATGGTTATCTTTCGTTCTTCCCTTAGGCCTCCCCTCCCTTCTAGCATTGGTCGGTTATGTTCTACCCCCCTCTTTCTATCCCATCCAGTCCTCTTTCTTGACATGAAAAAAAAACACAGGGTACAAAACACTAAAAACAACAACAGCAGCCACAAGTCAATCATCCCTAATAGAATCTGGCCTCCGTAAATTACAGGGCCTTTGCCAGTTGTACCAGCTTCTATTCTCGGGAGGTAGCTCTAGCAAGGGTGAGTCCCATGCCATTTTTCCTTTTCCATTTCTTTCCCCAGCTTTTCTCTTGTTCTTATTATCTTACTTTTATTAATTTATACCTTTTTATATTTTATTTTATTTTATTTTGGGTGTCTCATATATTCCTTGGTTTCCG
>NW_017306517.1:1097702-1130191 GCF_000935625.1 Nanorana parkeri | reverse complement strand
CCCAAACCCTCAATATATTAAACTACATATAAAGTATTATATCCATTAGTGAGAGGGGATGGGCAGAATACAAAAAATGTAATACATAAATAAACGGGGGCGAAATACATACATAATTACATAAATTTCCCACATCATGAGGGGTGATAGAAGGGAGCGGACTCCCCTATAATACCCACATATATATCGTATCAATATTCAAACCGGGGTTGAGCATTTTATCTATATCATCCACTTTATCTATAAGCTCTCTTATCCCTCTTCTCCTGTCTGTTCTGTCTCGTATGAAGATCCATTGGAGACCAAGGCTCCCATTGTGGTGGCTCTTTATATGTCGGCTTAGATGGGTCAGGCCAATTTTCTATCTTCACATGTGATAGTCCAATTTGGGACATAAATATTTGTATATCCTCTGGCGAGCAAACACGTCCTCACTCCTCCATTGCTAGGCTCCTCCTCTGCCATCCTGCTTTTGACTTTATTGCCATTTTTTTCTGTTTTTGGTTCAGTGCTCCAATGAACTGTATTGGATATGCCAATTTATTGTCCATTTTCTACTACACATTTGATGGCATGATGGTGGTTGATTGAACTTGTGGGTGGTAGATTACGTCTTATTCTTAGTAAATATTTGCAATTGCATGTGCAGTTTCCAGTGTATGAAAAGTGATAGAAACTGACTGAAAATGTCCACATGTGTGTCCAGATTAAGTACAGTGTTGCTATGTTGGCGTCCATACACACTGTAGCCACTGTATCAACTACAATAAAATACAATACAATGTTTCCCTATTTTGTATAGATATAGGAACTATACTTACATCTAAAAAAGCATTAGCGGCTTTTATATCAATATTTTAGGGATACTTCATTTAGGTTTACTCATATTGATATATTTAAACATAGGAAACCTTCTGTCATAAGTTAATTGATGTAAGTAGAAATTAGCTCAAAGTTTGGTCTCAACACAGGTTTGGAGCAAACTTTGCTTCTGTGGGCACTTGTCTGAATGCTAAACATCTACAATGGTCATCAGGAGCTGACAATTATTTTCAATAGTAGTATTTCTACCACTATTTTATGTGACAGCTTTATGCTGTCAATGGTTGCTAAGAAAGCTTGTGGATGCCTGCACCTGTTGCATACTTAGCAATAACTGTAATCCCCTGGCCCATTCATTTACATGGCCCAGAATCCCCAGCAATGTAAGCAAATGGGCAGAAATAGTGATGACATCTGGGTGTCTTTATTCAGGCTTACACTTTTTTGTGAATGAGTAGGGGGTACTATGTATCCCTCACTAATTCACATAGGGCAGCATCTGGGCGACCACTTTATTTTTAAAGAGGGCTTCCAGATTCCAATTAGCCCCCAGCACACAGACCCCCACAACCACTGGACCTGGGTCATGGGGAAGAGGCCCTTGTCTTTATCAACATGGGGACTTTGCCAGGGTCATCCCCATGGAAGGGCACTACCCCATGAGGGCATGTGGCTTGGTATGGTTTGGGGGGCACACCCTGAGTGCTCAGAAAAGGGTCTGTTAGAGGGTTTTGCCCTATGCCATTTTTTTTTGCATGAGGTCCCCTCATGCAAAAAAGGTTGTGGTTGTGTACTTTTAATGTTGCCCTTTAGGCATTAATAAAATCATGGCTCACAAATGGGGTTCAGACTCAGTATGTGAACTTAAGTACAGTTCTCTGAACCCACCCAGAGCCAAAAACCCGTTCATCTCATGACTGCCTTTCAACAGCTGGTAGCCCTGAGAGTTAATCATATTTTTATTTTTTTCATTTGTGCTGTACAGTCTGCTTTACAGTTAAAGGTGAAAAGGCATTATTTATTCATTATTCTTTGTTGGTAATAATTATTTAAGTCAAAATGGCATTAGTTACAACAGGAACATTTTGTAAAGGAAAGGGCCATCTTGGGAATGCGAAATTCTGATAAACAGGAAACAGACTCTTAAATCAATACATAAATCAACCAAAAGTTCTCAGTAAAGCATTTGGAAAATATTTGCTAGATCATATACTGATTACCTGTCTGCTTGCTATTCTTGAAATGTTTCATTTTTGTATTTATCGATTATAGTAGGAAAGATAAAAGTCTGATGAAAAAGTAAGGTAAACATTTAATTATATCCAGAAGACCTAGAAAATAAATGCTAAAAGAGGTCACAGTGTTTTCAAGATATAAAGAGTGGGAATGGGTTGTTATTAGCATAGATGTATTGTGTTAATCTAGATCAGTAATTTACACAGAATGAAAGGGCAGCAAACTGGTAATAATCATAGTGATTGTTGAAGCCAATAATTAACCAGTTTATGTCAGTATGTTGCATCAATACACAGTGGAGAACTAAAATTAATATTACCTCCTACATTCTAGGATTTGTTTTATTAAATGTTTTGGCTGGAAGCTAGGACTAGCAGTCTGGGATGACTATGCAGTTGAATAATTGACTGTCACAGCTGAGGTCTAGTTCTAAGCTTGTGGGCTTATAAAGTCTGCTTCTGGGCTTTAGATGGTGCTGCAGAACAATTTATAAGATACCATTGCATCACATATGTTCTTGTAATGATACAGGGGCTGTGCTGGAGGTGGGTAGAGTTGAATCAAGCATGCTTTAACTCCTTCTCCAACAAATATTTCTACTATGACTTATCTACTATTTCTACTATGACTTATCTTTATTCCGCGATCTCAATATAGGGAATATAGCCTCAAACCATTTATCGCTTGTGACAGCACCTTTGCTAATTATTTCTAACAGTGCCCTTACAAGCCACATATTATAGAAGGAATGTGATTGTAAGAAATCTGGTGAATGAGGAAATGTTGTTTTTGTGGCAAAATATACTTTATAAAGTTTATCATTTAGAAGCACTCGTTATTTAGAGTACATTATGGTAACATGATAATCAACTTTTTATATCTGAATTTTAGTTTACACATTGTTTCATAGTTGTGAAATATTGAAGTCTGCCATTGCAATGTAAAAAGAGAAAAAGCTCTGATAAACTAAGAGGTGAGCTTTTTTTGGGAGCTACCACATTAAAAATGTACTTAAAGTGTGTCTAATACAATTTTTTACATATTTGGCTAGAGTAGGGAATTATAAAAAACACTTTCAGGTTTTTACTGATGTCTGTGTTCTTGCTGGGGAGACTGACCCTCCTATCTGTCCTTGTTACCATTGTTACTTGGACTGAGAGACAGTTGACACTGTGTGAAAATATCCTACACTTACTAAGGGGTCTATTCACGAAGCTGCCGAAGGATCTGGCAGTAGCTTCGGCCGATCCTTCGGCTAGCTTCGCCCCCAGGACCCCTTCGGTTCAGTAGAACCGAAGGGGTGCTGTACGGGCTATTCACAATAGCCCGTACAGCTCCCGATCATGGCCGAGCGGCTCAGCCAAGCCGAACGCATATGCATCAGCTCGGCTGAGCCGTGCTGAAAGCTGAAGCTGGCCGACAGCCTGCTTCTGACAGCTGGGCGGAGCCAGCCGTGATCTTACGGCTGGCTCCGGCCCAGGGGCGGACTGACCATTCGGACACTCGGGCTTGGACCAAGGGCCCGCGGCCACGACGGGGCCCGTCACTGAGTCCCTGCTGCTCTTTTATCCAATCGCGGAGGTGCATTCAGCCGATGTACGGCTGAAATCAGTCGTACCAGCCTGAAGTGAATAGCCGAACATTGTTCGGCTCACTTCACTTCAGATCGGTCATTCACTCGGCTGCCCTCGGCAGCTTAGTGAATAGACCCCTAAGTGTACTAGCTGGTTCTATTCCAGTGGAATGGTGGAGCTCATTTTGAGTTCTGCTGCTGGCAGCTGGTTGGATAGTTATGGGTTCGATAGTAATGTCTGCCATAACCGCAGTTGTCATAACCCATCAGCACCATTGTGTTAATAAATAGCACACAATGTAATGCTTAGAGCTGTTCTATAGGAAAGCAATTCTCTCAGATTATACTGCCAACTGAAGAGGTGGCAGATATCTACTTTACCAGTGATTGGGAATGGGTAGTGAAATACTCTCATGTTGCAGCAAATATACTCATGTGTAACTGTTGAGCATTTGACTCAAATAAAGGACTACAAATGTCAATGTGCCTCTTTTGTTCCACAAGTGTCTGATTTTTTCAATTTGATTGAACCGCAAAGACTGTGCCTCTTTTATGTATTGACTGCAAGTTATTTACAATAAAAAGTATGCAACTAGCAACTCTAGAAGGAAAGCCTTGCATACAGTTATAGCAGGAAACTGGGGCAGGAAACAAACTGTTGTCCAGCCAGTATTCACAGACTTGATACTATTTACATTCTGAAGGGCTAATGAATTGGCTTTTCACATGACTGGATAATTGAAGTGAAAATTCATAAAAAATGTTTTATATGTTTTACAAAAATGTTAGATTGAACAGATTAATTAATTAATTTAAAAAATGGTCTAGTAAATGGTAATTCTGGGGGGCGCGGCCTGATCCGTACCACAGTCAATAGAGTACAGTAAAAGTGCAGGCAGGGCACCAGACAAAGCTCTAGGGACAAAATTGAAGTGAAATAGTTTGATAAATATATGTAATTATAGCAGATTACATTGTATTGTGTGTATTCTGTGTAAATGTCATGTTTGCACTTTTGAATTTCCCGCCGGCTCTGCCCCCCGCTGTGACGCCCGAAAACGAAACTGAAAGCCGAATGCCGGCATTGGCTGGGCGAACACAGGAGAGGACAACGCGGGCTTGCAGGCACAAGGTAATTTACACTTTTGCACAATCCCGAGTGTGGCTCGGGGTTACCGCTCTTGGTACTGAAAATTAACCCCGAGCTACACTCGGGAATACCGCCAGGGAGGTTAAGAATCTTCATTCACAACATTATGTGAAACTTCACTTCACTTATCCAGTAATGTGAAAAGCAAATCCCTGTTCAATTTGAATACCCAACCATGTGCAGATGTGTGGACCATGATTGGATAAGTGAAACGAATATTCACATGTTCACACCACGTGCTTTCACAATTGCCCATTTGTTGACTTAGGCCCTAAATCTAAGGGGGTTATTTACTAGAGAGCTGAAGGATTTAGCCGAACGTTCATCTAATCCTTCAGCGGAGCGAGTCATGATATCACGACTCACTCTGCCCATTTCTTTGCATTTGGCCGCAATCTGTGATTTTACGGTGGGTGTTTGGTGATAGTGGACTGTTCAGCTTTTTTTATTTCAGCATGTTGATGGGCATCATTCATTGTGATTGACATGGGCCTACATTTCTGGACGATGTGATTGACCTTTGGATTACATCATTGGACATTTTTTTTCCAATAATAATAATAAAGAACAAAAAAATATATTTTTGTTCAAATAAATGACTTTTTCAAGATGTGGTGTGTTTATTTACTATTTTGTGGACTCTTTGGTAATTGAGTAGGGGTAACAACTACCGCTTACTCATTTACAAGAAGGGGATATTTGCAAATACTGCATAAATATAAAGTAAAATGCATAGCTTATCCTAACTTTACTAATACGGATGAGCAAAGCTTTGAAAAAACAGTCTTTTCCACCGAATCCAACAAATTTACACCAGTGATCAAATTCATAAATCTAGATCCAGCAATCTGCAAGTTTATTTACTTTTACTTTTTTATTTTGTTTTGCCCCACTCTTTACATAAATATTAGCCTTTCAATATTTGTGGATATCCAGAGATTTAAGTTTGACCTCAGTTCATCCACCCTGATTTATAATTATAGGTAACTACTTGCTTGATATGTGTTATAACTTTTAAAACATTATTAATGCTGAAAAACCTTAATGATATCCAAGATCAGTTATCATCTCTATACTGCAACAAAAGACATTCAAACTTCAGTGACCAGAGTATACCCTTAGCCAATATACGGTATGTCCTCACCAAGTAGGGTTTAAGTTCAACAGTGAGTTTTCAATGGAAAGTAAACGTTTTTTTTTAATTTCTTATACTTTTTGTTCTTGAAAGTTAACATATTTATAAATAGATTGTTTACAAATGTTTTAAATTATTTTATAAACTAGGGATGCACTGATACCGATTCCAGGTAATGCTGCAGATACTGGTCATTTTCACTAGTACTCATACTCATGAAAATGCCCCAATACCAAAAACTGATACTGTGCTACACAGCCCTTCTGAGACCCTCCACACACCTCCTGAGACATTCCACATGCCTCCTAAGACCCTCTGCATCCTTCCTGAGACCCTCCGCACCCTTCCTGAGACCCTCTGTTCCCCTCCTGAGACCCTTTGCATGCCTCCTGAGACCCTCTACAACCCTCCTAAGACTCTCCGCACCCCTCTTGGGACCCTCTGCCTGAGACATCAGGCTGGTACCCTGGAGAAAAGCAGCAGCACAGAGTATGTAGCAAATTAATGTACTATTATTTGCATTGCTGTATAATGTATTGCTGGGATTTGTAGTCCATTATAGCTGATGGTATTTTTCTGCATTGCTGTATAATGTATTGCTGGGATTTGTAGTCCTCTATGGCCAGTATTATTCGGCATTGCTGAACAATGTATTGCTGAGATTTGTAGTTCCTCTACAGCTTGGAGTCAGTGGCATAGCTACCAGGGTCACAGCAATTGCAGCTGTGACCAGGCCCGTGCACTCCACCACTTCCCTAAAATCATTAGTCTGTATTATTTTAAGAAAATTGTCACATGACACTAAAAAAAGGAATCAGTAATTGGTATCGGTGAGGGCTTGAGGAAAAGTATCGGTACTCGTGGAAAAAATGGTATCGGCATATCCCTAGTATAAACTCTTTATTTTTTAATTACGTATATGTTACATGGTGCTTTTAGTTGCTTACTCACCAACTAAGACACTTAGTTGGTGAGTAATGTTCTAATAAAAAAAGCACTGTCTTACTGTTTACATGCTTTATGGCAGATTGCTTAAATTGATGAGCTTTTGCTGCCTCTGCTAGGAATAAAAAGAGTTATTATTGATTATTAGATTATGATTACTGTTATTTAGATTGATTTTTAGTACGTCAGCTGCAAAATAATTATTTGCAATTCTGCTTCATATGTATTTGCAAAGTATTTTATTTATCTATTAAAACAATATATCCAGATTCAATTCATTCTGAACAGGAAAGGTTTGGGAGAACTGTCCGTTGAGTAAATTTGTAAAATAATTGCTAATTTCTAGTCACTGCCCATTAATCAGGGTGAAAAAAATTGTATGTGTGCCCTCTGACTACATTTGTAATAAAAAGACTTGTGTCTAATAAATATATATGTAGCATTATAAGGATATTATAGTGCAGTAATGTGAATAATTGATAGATTGATTGGCTGATTAATTAATTGACTGGTTAATTCAATATAACATATGTTATCAAGGGCATAGTTGGGGTTTTTAGGAATAGCAAAGGGAATAGTGCCTACACCTGGTGTAATAACGTTTATTAAAGCAATAAAGAAATCAATACATCAATTTACTCATATGATCCATATTGGTATACAGCATTACAATCTCAAATGCAGCTCACAAGGTCACATGGATAACCCAAATATCTGTGGCGACCACTGGAGGTTAATAGGGCTGAGGGTAGTTACATGTTTCAGGGGCAATCTTACCTTCTTCAGAGTTCTCCTTAGGAATAGCATGAAGTTTTTCAGACATCATAAATATTTTCACTTTGGTAAACAAATATCACCATTGTGATGTAACAGTTTTTTTTACAAAATACATTTATGTATCAAATAAATCAAGAGTGATATTTTAAATGTCTGAATATTTATCTAATAATAGGTGTGGCAATGAGATCCTAAAAAATGTACATGTGAAAAGTATTTTTTAATATGCTAACTAGTATCTGGGATTTGAAAAGTCCCTTTTTACCGTATGTTATTGTTGTTATTGTTATTATGTAGCAAAATTATTTAGATCTTGAATTTTCCAAGTAAAGCAATAGCCATATTAGGATTTCTTCATTTACACTATTTTACAATATACCTAATGTAATCTTATTGCAATGGAAAATATATTTTCAATGTTATTGCAGTTTTAAGTTTTACATTGTTGCATGTGTTATTAAAATATGTCAGTATGGATATATCATACACATGCTTCTTTTTTCTTATTAAAAATAGGCAGTTTCATGAGCCAAGCAATTTCATGAACACTCTATATGCTTATGAGTAAGTGATTTTATTGTCACAGTGGCTACACAATGAGTGGCTGATACAGTGCCCATAGCTCCCCAGACATTGCTCATCAATAATGTTTTAATATAAATACTTGTTTGTCTGGATTTTTAAATTAGAAAGTTAATCTCAGCTGAGCACAGGAAGATCTGTAGAGAGTCATGCAGAAAATGAGTGGACATGACCTTTTTGATGAAAATGACAAATGATAAGTCACACTTCAAGAGCTACAAAATGCATAGGTGATATAATTGGCAAATATGTACTGTAAAAAAAACAACGTATTTCTTTAAAATATATGTGCACATATCGTACATCTTCATTTCTTAAACTATATGAGTAAGCATGCTGACTAAAATGTTTATATAAATGGTTTGCTCATATTAATGATTGTATGCTGGCTATAGAATTCCAAGGTAACTCCTAGCATCTTTTTCATTTTACAGTAAAGTGTACATCACTGCATACAATACATTATTTTCATTTAAATACAATACAGATCTGTGCTCCTAATCTCCTCTGATATAAAACACTAAGCTGCTGTGCCACAGGTATAAAAAAACCTCTACATATACTATTTCCAAATACCCAGCGCTATAAACACATATATTTATATAAATAAAGACAATTAAAATGAGTCCAGAAATGTTACAATTAGTCTAGAATCACAAACAGACAGATTCAGTAAAACATGCAACAATATAAATACATTTTCCAGCTGGAGTATATATGTTCTATCGTGGGTGACACCTCCCCCCATCCATGTGCAATACCACTAGTGATGAGCCGAACACCCCAATGTTCAGTTCAAATTTGAACTTTCGAACAACTCGATCTCAATGCAAGTCTATTGGGGTAGAACTTTGAAAACCAAATGTCCCCATTTTGAAGCCTTATATGCAGTTTATTGGCCATAAAAAGTGTATGGGGAATCGGGTACTGCCCCGAGGGACAGGAATCAATAGAAAAAACTGAAAAAATAAAATGTTTAAAGGAGTAGTGGTTTTAACATCACTTGAAGGGTAACAATAACAATGAAAAATTAATTTAAATATTGTGCCTAGGGGTCCCCTTAAACTGCCTGTAAAGTGGCAAATCTGTACAATGTATAGAACCTGCTGCATCAAAAATGACATTTCTAAAGAAAAAAAGAAAAAAATGCTTTTTTTAAGCGTGTGGTTCTTCCTCCCAAACAATCCAAACCCTTTAGGTGTGGTAGGAGGGACCTCATTTGAAATAATAAAAATAGAAAAGAGTGTGGGGTTCCCCCTCAAAGTCATACCAGGCCCTTAAGATCTGGTAGGAATTTTAAGGAGGAACCCCACCCCCAAAATGGGGGGTAAAACATGGGGTCCCCCCTAAAATTCCCAACCAGACCCTTGATCCGAGCACAGGCCTGGCAGGGCAGAAAAGGGTGGATGAGTGAGCACCTTGTCCCCATGCCGATGGGGTGTTGGTTGTGGGGGTGCAGGCAGGGGGGCTTATTCACATCTGGGTACCCCTTTAATAAAGATGAATAAAAAAGGCATATTAATGCATAGCTAGATTCCTATTGGCTATTTCAATTTGCAATATCCAATAGCAAGCTGGCTATTGCACCCAACCCTCTGCTGCTGTCAATCACTAGAGAAGACCTGATGGAGAGCCGGCAGCTCCGATGTCAGAAGAAAAAAACCCAGAGTAGGTAAAGGTTTACTCTGCTCGAACAGAGTAAACCTTTTTGGGAGAAAATGTTTCTCTCCCGGGCGGCCGGGAGATGCTATCTAATAGCGGGAGACTCCCAGAGCGTCTGGGAAAGTAATGACAGATCAGCGTCCCTGGTTACCTGGTAACCAAGGATGCTGATCTGTCTCTACAAATGGCCGGAGCCAGCCGAGAAATGACGGCTGGCTCCGCCCAGCTGTTAATAGCAGGCTGTCGGCCAGCTTCGCCTTTCACCACATGCCTTCGGCTCGACTGAGCCACTCGGCCAACTTCGGGAGCTGTACGGGCTATAGTGAATAGCCCGTACAGCAGCCCTTCGGTTCTACTGAACCAAAGGCGTCCTAGGGCCAAAGCTAGCCAAAGCTAGCCGAAGGATCAGCCGAAGCTACGGCTAGATCCTTCGGCAGTTTTGTGAATAGACTATAGTTTTTGCAAGATAGCCGCAAGTGTAAGGCAGAATCCCTGCTGGTCGAAGGCAAAAAGGACCTGTGTTTTTCTCCACTAGGGTCTTATCACCAGGTGAACAGTTGTCTACACAGAGGGATCACAAAGAGTAGTGGAAGGTGTTTTTCTTTGCTGTGAAATTCACAAGTATAAAGGGAAGGTAGAAACCCCACATGGACTGTATATTATAAGGGTTCATGTTTTCTGCATATTGTAATGATTGAAAAATTAGCCAGACCACAGGACACAGGTTTTTTCAGAAAACAGCATTTATTTTCCACATCCAACAGCAGAAACAGAAATAATAATATTTACAGTTTGCTTTTTTCAGCACAGCAATAATAATGATAGCCTCACCAGCTTGAATGCCTTCAGTCCACAAAGGCTATCACAATATTTACCTTTGAGTTTCTCTCAACTCTCTCTTTGTACCGTTCAGCAGTTTCCCAGCACCAGCACTTTAATCAGCTTCTGATCTGCATACAGTACAGTGCATCTCTCTCTCTCACCTGCTGTCTCTTGCTTCCTATTCTATTAAGCACACTTCCTGCAGCAGGTGTTACCCCTTTCGATCCCTTAACTACAGGAACTACAGCCCAAACAAAGGGAAATACACACCTCTCCCAGCACCCATCTTCTGGCATCCTGTACAATACATAAACTGAATTAAACACATTTTATTTTGGACTTTCACTGTTTATGAGGTACTTTTCACTTTATATGCAAAATATGGCAATTTAATATTAGCATATATATTCATATGATTTTTATTTACTGATATTTGAGTATCCACAAATTATTGTAGTCACACAAATTGGTTTTAAAAACGGCAAAATTAAGGTTTATATATAAGTAAATAGAGTAGCCTACAATACCTGACCATGATCATCCTTTCACCTTAAACTGTCCCCATGAATTTATATTGTAACTTACATAAATCTAAAGGGCAAATGCTAGAGAATGAGCTGCAATTACAGAAAAATCTAGACAGATGAATGCATCTTGATCTGCCTTCTTTCAATAAATATAGCCTCTAGTTAACTATGTAACTGCGTACTACAACGCATGTCTACAGCTGGCAAGTATAGGCAAAATAGGAAAAGGATTTGTGCTATTATTAGATTAGAACTTCTGTTTCATTATGTTTGAATGCAAGTAACAAATGCATGAGGTTTGCTGACCATCATATAAGACAATTAATTTATAGTTTTAAAATGTAATAATTTAGCACTTAAAATAAGTGAAGCATCATGGAAAATTGGAAAAAGGAAAAAAGTTTACAATTCAAATGGTTTAAATAGTAATTTCATACCATACAAGCACTATGGTAGTCAAGGAAAAAAACATTATTGTATAGTAGAGTTTGTTACAAATAGATAATGTGTATTTGTGCATTTGTTGCTATCATGTTTTGTTTGTATTTACACCAAAGAGAGAACATTAGATACTTCTGGACTTGTTCAAGAGGTGCATCAGATAAATCATTACCTAAGACAATTTTAGCACCCATGTTAAGGTCACATTTTTATCTGGCTACTAAGGGATTTAATAGAAGGTCTGCTAATTTTAAATAGACTTTTGAACCAACATCACCCTTTCTGGGTTTCTTAGAATCAGATCAGTCATGTTACTGAATAGGAGAATTCATTGCAACCTCTGTATTTGACCTCAGCATTATCAATCTAAACAATTATTACCTTTTGTATCACTTGCCCCTCTCGCGAGCAAGGCCCTCCTAACCCTATTGTACTGAAATTGTATTGTATTGTAAATTGCATTGTAACTGTACTGTCTCCTACATTTTGTAAGCACTGTGCAAATTGTTGGAGCTATATAAATGCCGTATAAAAATAATAATATTTGTGTTTCCTGTACATAAGCATGGTCTCTTCATTCAACTTTCCAAACTTTGATCAAATACACAAATATGGGTGGACATGCTATATAGAGCATGGTATGCTCATAGAAGTAGTTCACAGTTTGCTCAGTTTACAGTCTATGCTTCCATCTGATATGCACCCAAAGGGTATGTATAGCCCAAACGTTTTAGTATGGAGGGGTTAAAAGACCTGTCATGTTATTTTTTTCCCCATCTGTGTACCACTGGAGAAATTTTGCAGAGATAAAACAGGATATAAAAGGAAATCTCCAAAAGTGAGGGAAATTCACCTCTTATGGGGATATTCACAAAGCTGCTGAAAACAGCCGAGTGAATAACCCAGCAAAAGTGAAGTGAGTCAAACCTTGTTCAGCTATTCACTTCAGTCATGTACGGCTGATTTCAGCTGTACATCGGCTAAAATCAGCCATACATCGACTGCTCTGCATGTTCAGCTGAGCCGAAGTGCAAAAGGAGTTGCCTTTAGCTGCCTTCGGCGGCTGCTGTATGGGCTATTTTGAATAGCCCGTATAGCAGCCGTTTGGTTCGACTGAACCGAAGGGCAGAGGCAGCCGCAGAGAGCCGAAGGATCAGCCTTAGTCTTATTAATCTCCCCAATAGGAACACATACAGCATTATAAACTTGATGGAGAGCCTAACCCTTCCCCGCTCTTTCCAAAAGATGGTTTGCCTAGAGAAACACTTTAATAAATTGCAAAAAAAGCCTTTAAATAATTTGTGTAGGTAAAATAATGCAACAGCTCTGTGTGTACAGTCAGGATAATGTTAGTCAGATATTGTGAAATGTTGAAAAGTGTAATTTGTATGTTAATGTGCATACATTTGTGTACAGCTATGTGTAATATTGTTATAGTGCATATATATATATATAAAAAAAAAAGTATCTAGGTATGCTTTTAAAAAAAAAAAAAAAAATTGCTTTAGTTCTCATCCATTTTGTCTATGTTATAGAAATTTTGCCATTTAGTTATTGAGATTCTGACCAATCTAATGGCATGAATTATGCAAATTTGATTAACAACTACCGTTTTTAATAAATCTGTTTCTTTTTATTGCAGCAAACAGACGACTCAGCACAGACTGATGGCCAACAACAGACACAGTCTTCTGAAAATACGGAAAACAAAACACAGCCGAAGAGACTCCATGTTTCAAATATTCCTTTCAGGTTTAGGGATCCAGATCTTAGACAGATGTTTGGGGTAAGTATCTGAACTAATGTGGGCTGTGAATATTCATCAAATTATGTATGAACAAAAATGTTTTTTTATTTTCCTTGCATGTGACTGGGTATCTAATATGACCTTTCTTTACAAAGTGAACATTTTCTTGGCTACTTTGCTAAGTAAACAAACTATTCTACTTTAGTAAATCAACCCCCCAACCCCAAATTTAACAAAATAAAAATATATATATAAGGGCTTGTTCACGCAACGACATACATCATAATGTGCATCATAACACACGTCTGTCTTATGATGTCTGTCTCAGTAATGTAAATCATAATTCACAGATTGCATTTTGAAAAATAGTGCAGAACCTATTTTAAATGAGCAATCTAACACACTGCACCTTATAGCATGGAAATACCTGCACTGAAATACACTGAATTGTGGTGTGATTGGGCCTTTTTGGGCCTAACAAACTGTTAGAAACACTGCATCCTCATCATTCCCCTAGACGCGCAAATGTCTTATCAAAGATAAAAAATCCTAAAAAGTAAACTTTCATGGTTTTACCCAAATTAAAAGATATGATTTACTATATAAGCCTCCACAACTACAAGTATTCACTTAGGGTATGAGGATTCAATGTGATTTTTGAGCTCATCACAACAGCAGAAAATGTATTGGTACATAGTGATAAGACCTAAATACATTGAATCAACTATTTATCTACCAAACAAAAAGTAAAATCATTAAATATGCAATGACATATTAACAGAATCGCATGCCATGGTGTATACAAAGATGCATGAATAAGTGCTTAGGATTTGCCCGTATAATTACCTTTTAAATAATTCTTGTGATCTAAAAGACTCCTCCAAAGTTTGGACTAAGATAGGACTTGCTTCCATAGACTTACATTGAGTCGCCCAGATTGGCAGTCTAATCAAGTTAGAATATTCCTCAGGGGGATTGGATATTTTTCAAACGCCCTTTTGTTAACAACCTCCAACCCATTGCTATGCAAATCTTTATTGAATTTACTGTACAAATTGGTAGGGAAAGTTTCAAATGCACAACTGTTTGTAGGCTTAGTCCAGGTCAAGATATGCATCATTAAAAGGCCAGCCAACCTTATTGCTTATCTAAATAAGGGGATGCTTTAAAGCTGTTAGCTTATCCTGGACCATCTACAATTAACAAATACAACCTGCAGCATCTATTTGTAAGTGAATTATCTCCACTTTAGGAACAGACCAACAGACAAGATATTGAGAAAGATCACACATATTTTGATTAGTCAAACTCTAGCTAAAATGTATATACAAAATGATTTATATATACATTATAATATAGATAGAGCTTTCATTTGGAGGTAATTAATCACCACTGGGGTTTTTGCTTTTTACTATGGGGTCTATTCACTAAGCTGCCGTAGGCAGCCGAGTGACTAACTGACCCCAAGTAAAGTGAGCCGAACGCTGTTCGGCTATTCACTTCAGGCTTGTATGGTGGATTCCAGCCGTATATCAGCAGAAATCAGCCATACATCGGGTGGCTTTGTGTGGCCTCCGGCAGGCTACTCGCTGCTGTTCGGTCTATTCTCATAGATGCCGAACAGCAGTGAGTAAATAGCCGAATACCGCTGAGCGGCATTTGGCTCGGCTGTTCTGCTCGATCCCTCTGTGGGACCGAGCAGAATAGAAAAATAGTTAATAAAGTAGAAAATAAAGATTAGAAAATGATTGTGCGGAGCTAGCAGTGACAGCCCGCCGGGCGCTTCTGCTGCCATCAAATTTTTTTTTTTAAACGAACACACCATAGGAATGCATAGCTAGATTCCTGTTGGCTATTTCGCTTTGCAATAGCCAATAGCAAACTAGCTATTGCACCCACCCTCTGCTGCTGTCAATCACCAGAGGGGGACCTGATGGAGAACTGCAGGCCCCCCTCTGCTGATTGACAGCATCAGTGGGCGGGTGCAATAGCTAGTTTGCTATTGGCTAATGCAAATTGAAATAGCCAATAGGAATCTAGCTATGCATTCCTATACTGAATTTTTTTTTCTTCTGATGGCAGCCAACGGCTCGATGTCAGAAGAAAAAAAAAACCGAGCAGGGAAAGGTTTACTCTGCTCAATCGAGCAGAGTGAACCTTTCTGGGAGATAGTGTTTCTCTCCCAGGCGCCCGGGAGCCTATTAGACTCCCAGAGCGTCCGGGGGAGGAATGACAGATGACGTTCCTGGTTACCCGGTAACCAGGAACGCCATCTGTCATTACACACTGAGAACATGGAGAGGCCACTCTGAAAGTGGCCGGAGCTCCGCCCAGCTGCCAGAAGCAGGCTGTCATTCGGCCAGCTTCGGCTTTCACCGTGGCTCAGTCAAGCTGAGGCATATGCCTACTGAACCGAACTGAAGGGGTCCTGGGGCCTAAGCTAGCCGAAGGATCAGCCGAAGCTACGGCTAGATCCTTCAGCAGCTTAGTGAATAGACCCCTATATAACAAAAAAAGTACCCTACATTTTGAAAAAAAACCTGTTTCCCTACGAAATGTTATGAAACATTTATTATCACCCGAATTTTTTGGTAAAATATAAAAGACGGGGTGACATCAGAACACCAAAAATGCCAAGCTTTAAAATTGTGCATGCCCGTAAAATCGCAGAAAACGACCACACCCAAAATTGGCCATGGGCGATGCTTTAAAAGCTTTTACCGCTCATCAGTTTAGTCTCATCAGTCTCATTCCGACGTCGTTCTCGGTCATTGGCGCACCCGGCGCATGTTTGCGTGTGTGGGGGCGGGGGACTTTAAAAAAAATAATGTGTTATTTAAAAAAAAATGTATTTGTGACTATTTTTTTAGCTTCTTTGTTTTTTTATGCTTTAATTTTTTTAAACTTTTTTGTTACACTTAACTTTATTGCTATCACATGGGGACTAAGAAATCCCCTATGTGATAGCCAATTCACATGACAGGTCCTCTTTATGGAGACATCAGGGGTCTCTAAGACCCATAATTTCACCTAGGGACCCGCAGAGAAGCTGATGAAGCAGAGATCTTCTTCATCAGCTTCTCACCGGCATCTTTAACCGGAGAGTGACACTGAATGCAGGAAGTGATGTAATATACATCACTTCCTGCATTTGGGGACCAGAGAGGAGATCAAAGGGAGATTGTGTGCTGATCTCCCTTTGATCTCCACTGACTGTGTGGCCGTGCTGGTCCCAGCCGCACTGGGCACAGGAGATCTAGGAACCGGCAGCAGCGGCAAATGGAGACAGCAGGGGGGGGTGTTGATGAACACCCACATTTACTAGAGAGTGTCTCTAGAGACCCCCGAATCACTTGAATGTAAACAGCCAACATTGCTGACAGTTTCCCCACTTGTGTGCGTGCTGGGCGCTTCGCACAAGTGGGTGGAGTGGCAGGACATCTTAAGACGCCCTCCCACTCATATAAGGCTCCCGTCCAGCCGTTCAGGAAAGGCCATGGACGGAAGGTGGTTAATTTTTACTGTCTATTGATTTCTAACACACAGCATCAAAGTTTAACCTCAATACATAGGTTAAAAGGTGACCAGTA
The DNA here is from genome assembly GCF_000935625.1 of Nanorana parkeri. NCBI lineage: Eukaryota > Metazoa > Chordata > Amphibia > Anura > Dicroglossidae > Nanorana > Nanorana parkeri. Next base: position 1,113,182 of record NW_017306517.1, on the reverse strand, counting down.
AAATCATGATATTTGTGAGCTGGTATGGTCTTGTTTAAGTCACACAGAAGCTCTATATGCTTCTAAGCAAAAAAAAACTTTTTGTAGAAACTTGAAATTCAAATGATATATGTGTGGACATTGATTCTTACTTTAGTGTTAAATCTTTAGGAAAGAAATGGCTATTTTAACTACCGATGATTATTCATGACTGACTGAATAAAGCACTGAAGCATGCGACATAACCACTGCAAGAAAAGTAATTTTTTTACTGTGCTGTAAAATATGCAAGATATATTTTTGGTTTAGACTGCTTGTAACAGCAACTATGAGAGACTGGCAGTTGGTTGTCCTTTATACAATCAACACTACCAGAGTAAAAGTTCTAGTTATTGGAACCTCAAAAAGATATAAACTAGATGCTTATGTTTGTAAAACACCTTTGAAAAAACATGATCTAATAATGGGATACTTTTTGTATTTATATAGTTCATATACACTCAGTGGCCAGATTATTATGACCACCTGACGTTTGTAGGCAAATTAGCTATAATTAGCTATAAGTTCGCAGTGAAGTTGCTAGAGGGCCAGACCATTATAAATAGGGAAGCAGGTTGTTTACCAAGACAGTAGAAGTGATTTTTTTCTGAATATATGGGTAAACAACGCGATTTAACAGCCTTTGAACATGGGACGATTGTTGGCGCTCGGAACCATGGAGCGAGTATCAGCAAAACAGCAGAATTAGTTAAATGTTCCAGAGGGGCTCATAGTTAAAGTGTTTAAAGACTGGACTGTCAGCCTAAAATCTTGGTCTGAACGTGCGAATTGTGGCCGTCAGCGACTAGTCAATGTTAGGGCAGAACGGAAAGTGGCAAGACTGGTACAAGACAACAGAAGGGCAACAGTGCAGTGTCAGATTCCTCGCATCACCTTTCAACATCTCGTGGAGTCACGAGGCGGCCCAACGAAGTCATCTCGTGGCCCAACGAAGTACTGATGGGGTGGTCATAATAATCTGGCCACCTAGTGTATACTGTATATAATTTTTACATTGCAATTGTGGATGGTAGTTTACTATCCAATAAAGTCTGACTGACTGAGATAATGAAACTTGCTTTATGACCACTAGAGCAAGTAAAATATTTTTCTCAATGCAGCTACATATGTTAATAAGGCCATTGACATTCATGTATAATGTTTACAAGATAAACATACAACATGGTTGATATTTTTCTTCAGAAATAACCAAAGAGTTGCCAAATTTTCATTGAATTTTTAAATGCTAGATTTTTTAGTGCATAGGCTTTTGTGTCACACACAGGTCAAGCTAAAAAAGTGTGAATTTGCTAACTTGGTCCCTAAAACATCCAAATTCTGCTCCTTTCCTCTTATCATCAGTCACTGGGCATTTTTGTACTGACCTATGTTGCTTTCCTGTGCTTGGGACAAGCAGTGACAAATATCCTGTACTGTGTACTGTACGCTAGTGAGATTTAGGGGGTGATTTACTAACCTAAACACACACACACACCAGGTGGGTGTGATTTTCACACAGCAAAACGTATTTATCAACCAAAAAGTCTCTAAAAACATATTTCCACTAATGCCATATATGGAAAAATCATGCACATGATGCATATATAATGCTGCTTCACAGTTTAGACAAAAATGGTTAGCTCATGCATTTACATTCCTGCATTCATCAACGCAAGCAACATAACATAGAGCTAATTTACACCACATTACCTTGCAATTCATTGCAGGGCTTTGCACAACACACCTGCTGGGTGTGTACACACTACAAAGGTGTTTCGATTCCTCCCATAGATCATGCTGGGAGGGAACACACTACAGAGGTGTATACACATTCGTGGTGTGTTTAAAAGGTTAGTAAATCAACCCCTTAGTGCGAATCCCTGGCATCTAGTTGTATACAACCTTTGACTGATGATGATAACAAAATGATTGATGATTATTTAAAAAGCAGCAGTGTTGCTACACCATTGCTATAAAAAACATTTATAACGCACAGCAATGCACTATACAAATGTGCTCTGTGTTTCTGAAGCTGGCAGAGCACACTGAATTGAAAGAAAGTTGTGTTTAAAAAAAAGATATGCATGGGACTATGAGTTGCTGGCACCCTGGGTTCAAATAAAATTGACCTGTATATTTTTTAGTTCAATTAATTTAAAAGTTGATACCTGGGAAAGCTCCTGATGAAGCAGATATTCTGTGAAATGCGTTGAGCATTGTTGCCTTCAGGACTGGTATTTCTACTACTGTATATGCATGTGTATAGAAATTCTTAAGTAAAATAGTAAGAACTACAGTGTTTGGACTTATTGACCCAGTCCCTAAAAAGGGGACAAAGTCCCAAGAATACAGAAGGTGTCTGTGTCGATATTCACTTTCATTATGCATGTGTTTTATTGGTGCTATATGTTTTTAATTTTGTAATTAAATAAATGAAATTAAAAAATATACAAAGAAAGAGGGTACAATTAAAGGCCAACATGATGATACTCCAAACAATTTAATTCAGAAAGCAGTAGGGATGTTCAGATACCAAGTACAGCACCGTACAGTAAGTACAGATACTTGTCCAGCTTCAAGACTAGACTAGAGAAAAATTCACAAGTTAGGAGGCAGCTGTCCTTTTTAAGGAGCATACGGGGCTCCTGAGATTTGTATATCCCTGTTTTCATGTATGATTTTAAAAAACATTTATGTATAAGGGATGCACCAATACCATTTTTTCAAGTACAAGTACTGATACTTGTCTAAATACTCACAGATACAGTTCCTGATACATTTTTGTTTATTGTCATGTGACAGTTTTTCTAAAACAATACAGACTAATGATTTCAGGACAGTGGTGGAGCGCCAGAGCTAGGTCCCAGCTGCAACCGCTGCAACCCTGGTAGTTCTCGTGAAAATGCCAAGTATCGGCACTGGTATCTGAACTGGTATTGGAACATTCCTAGAAAGAAGTGAAGCTGGAGACTGGCATTTTCAAATAGAGGCAGAAAATGGCAGCTTGCATATTTCATTATGTACAGGTTTTCTTTAAAGAACAGCTGCACCTTTACTGTAGACTACATTAACCCATCCTTTCTAACCCTTCTAAACTAAACTTTACAGAACCTCCCTTTCCCTAGCTGCTTATTTAGTTTAGTAAGACACCATATTCCTTGTTTTTATCCTCTTCAGCTAAAAATCCTGTACACCACTGGCCAGCCCTCATAGACTGGAATTGGCATGTATTCTCAGTGTCTCTAGTCTTGGAATACTGTCCTATACAAGTCTTTAAATGCTCACAGTGTGGTTAGTGGTGAAGAGGATTTTGTCTAAAAAAGTGTCCTACTGAGGGAAAGAAGGTTAGTGTAGTTTTCTTCAGGAGGGCTAGGAAGGGTGAGTTAGTGCAGTGTTTGTAAAAACATACATTCTTCTTCCTTCACATTTCTCTTACAAAACAACAGTCACTCCCCCTGCAAACATGATTCCCACTTTCTCTCTATCTACATTTTCTTCTCTCCTCTCAGTTCTATGATGTATGTAGCATATTTCACTTATGCTGCAAAAGTATCTCACTGTAATTAAAACAATCTGTGTCACCATAACTTAGTATTGTTGATAGTTATAATTTTATGTATTATTTACTGCCATCTAAACCTTTCCTATTCATGTCCACCTTAATCCAAACATCATGTCAAACAATGTTAGTATCACTTGAATTTGTTACAGTTATGCAATCCCTCATTTGGTTATACCCTCATACATGGTGTCAAAGAATTTTTACACATCTGAACATGCACAATGTCATCCTAAGTGTTTTAGTATCATTGCGATTTAGTATTATTTGTATTCAGTTTTATTAATACCTCAATCATTAGTATCCCCTGTCATCCAAACATCATGTTAGACAAACTTAACATCACTAGACATGGTTCCCATCCAGATAGTACCTGATTTGCTTTTGCTCTCATGGAAAATTAGCATCTAGACATGTGCGATTAGTTTTGTTCCGAATCGAAATTCGGACGAATTTTCGGAAATTCCGAGATTCAGATGCATCCGAATTACAGCTAAAACGAATACAAACTAATCGAAATTCTGATGAAATTTCGGAAATTCTGAGATTCGGATTTGCATCCGAATTCCGAATTACAGCTAAATCAAATGCAAACAAATCCGAATTCCCGATTTCCCAAAATTTGTTAGCGGTAGTCCGGTTGAAATTTTGTTTATTGGACGAAATTTCGTTAGCAGCAAAGTGACATTAGAATTTTTTTTTTTTATACAGTCTTCAGAAGATGGAAAAAAAAAGTGTGAGGGTCCCTCCTAACATTCCTACTTTAGGTCTGGTAGGAATGTTAGGAGGGACCCTCCCCCAAGTTATAACAAAAAAAAAGTGTGTGGGGTTCCCCCCAAAATCCCTTCCAGACACTTTAGGTGAAATTTTGTAGGTGGAACCCCAGCCACCTTGTAGAAATTTTAAGGTGGAACCCCAGCCCCAAAAAATGGGGGGAAAAAACGTGGGGTCCCCCCTAACAGTCCTACCAGACCCTTGATCCGAGCACTGGCCCGGCAGGGCAGGAAAGGGGGGGGGGGCGATCGAGTGCCCCCCCTCTCCGCGCCTTACCAGGCCATGTGCCCTCGGCATTGGGAGGGTGTCCCTGTGCCGATGGGGACAAGGGCCTCTTCCTCACAACCCTGACCCGGTGGTTGTGGGGGTCTGCGGGCAAGGGGTCTTATTTGCATTGGGGTACTCCTTTAAATAAGGGGGCACCCAGATGCCGCCCTACCCCCTTGTGAATGAGTAAGGGGTACTTGTACCCCTACCCATTCACTAAAGGGTTAAATCAAATAGTTAGTAAAAAGTCCAGACTTTTAGATAAAATCCTTTAATTGAAAAAACAAAAACAAAGGGGTCCATTCACTAAGCTGCCGAAGGCAGATGAGTGAAAGACCGACCTGAAGTGAAGTGAGCCGAACACTGTTCGGCTATTAACTTCAGGCTGGTATGGCTGATTTCAGATGTATATCGGCTGAAATCAGCCGTACATCGGGTGGCTTTGTGTGGCTTTGGGTCGGCCGAACATGCTCAGCATGTTCGGCCAACCCGAAGTGCAGAAGGAGTCCGACTCAGCCGATCCAACATCTGGATCAGCTGAGCCGAACCTCCGACAGGCTACTCGCTGCTGTTTGGTCTATTCTCATAGATGCCGAACAGCAGTGAGTGAATAGCCGAATGCCGCCGAGCTGTTCTGCTCAGTTCTGTGGGACCGAGCAGAACAGAAAAACAGTTAAAAAAGCAGAAAAATAAAAATAGAAAACGATTGTGCGGAACTAGCAATGACAGCTAGCTCCACCCAACAGTTTTCTATTGGCCGGTGGTTCTGCTGCCGTCAAAAAAAAAGCAAGAAAAAAAAAGCATAACTCTCCCGGGCGCTCTGGGAGTCTCCCACTCCTGGCCGCCAAGGAGAGAAACACTGCCTTTTCTTTTTTTTTTCTAATTCTGACACAGAGCCGTGTCAGAATAGAAAAAAACAATTTGGCCATAGGAATGCATTGCTAGATTCCTATTGGCTATTTCAATTTGCAATAGCCAATAGCAAACTAGCATTGTACCCGCCCTCTGCTGCTGTCAATCAGTAGTGGACCTGATGGAGAACTGTTTTTTTTAATTCTTCTGAGCCGCTCGGCCAAGTTCGGGAGCTGTACGGGCTATGGTTAATAGCCCGTACAGCAGCCCTTTGGTTCTACTGAATTGAAGGGGTCCTGAGGCCGAAGCTAGCCAAAGGATCGGCCGAAGCTATGGCTAGATCCTTCGGCTGCTTCGTGAATAGACCCCAACGATCTCATCCAGCGTCAATCACAATGCACGTCCACCGCCAACCCGCCGAAATAAAAATAGTCCCGCCGCACGACGACCACCCGAACCCGACGAAAGCTTGCCGCAAAATGACATTCAGCCCGAATGTCAATAGATGGGCTTGCTCCGCCCATTTGACATTCTCAGCCGTCAAATACTACATAGCATTCGGAAACTCCTGAATGCTTTAGCGAGTTTCCGAATGCTATTCGGGTCTGTGAGCCGAGGTGTCATTATGCTTTTTACATAGTTACATAGTTAGTCATGTTGAAAAAAGACACATGTCCGTGGAGTTTAACCTATACAGATATGAGGGGGAAAAAAAGAAAAAGAAAAGCCTAAACAGAAAGCTATGCCCACAATTACCCAAAGTTGATCTAGAGGAAGGCAAAAAAACCCTATAAAGCATCGTTCAATTTGATCCAGCAGAGGAAAGAAATTCCTTCCTGATCCCATAAGGCAATCGGATATTCCCTGGATCAACAATCTCTGGTGCTTAATAAACCTCTAATAACTAAATATCCAGTAATATTCTGTGCATTTAGGAATACATCCAGATTTTTTTAAACAATTAACTGTGCTAGCTAGAACTAGCTCATGGGGGAGTCTATTCCACATTTTCACTGCTCTAACTGTGAAGAATCCTTTCCATATGCAAAGGTTAGACCTATTTTCCTCCAGACGCAAAGAGTACCCACTGGTCCTTTGGAGTGACCTTTAAGTGAATAATTTGCCACCAAGCTCACTATATGGACCACTTATATATTTATACATGGTGATCATGACCCCCCTAATCGCCTCTTCTCAAGAAAGAACGAATTCAGGTCAGATAATCTTTCCTTATAGCTGAACTCCACCATTCCACTTATGAGTTTAGTTGCCCTTCACTGCACTTTCTCCAGTTCCACAACATCCTTTTTGTGAACTTTTGCCCAAAACTGAACTGCATATTCCAGATGAGGTCTTACTAATGCTTTGTACAGTGGCAGGATTATGTCTCTATCTCCGGAGTCTATACCCCTCTTAATACAAGAAAGTATTTTGCTTGCTCTAGAAACTGTGGCTTGACATTGCATGCTATTATTGAGTCTATAATCTACCAGAAGACGCAGATGTTTCTCCATCATTGACTCCCCCAAACATACTCCCCCTAGAGCGCATGACGCATGCATGTTTTTAGTCCCCAAGTGCAGAACTCTACATTTATCAACATTAAACCTCATTTGCCAAATAGATGCCCAATCACACAGTGCATTCAGATCTGCGTGTAGGTTGGAGACATCCTGTAAGGACTGTATTCCACTACATAACTTGGTTTCATCTGCAAACACAGAAACAGTACTTTTAATCCCCAACTCTATGTCATTTATAAATAGGTTAAACACTAAGGGGCCCAGCACTGGACCTTGGGGGACACCACTAACAACCTCAGACCATTCAGAGTATGAATCATTGATCACCACTCTCTGAATACGGTCTTTAAGCCAGTTTTCTATCCAATTTTACTCTATACCTACTAAGCTTAACTTATACATTAGCCTCATGTGGGGAACTGTGTCAAACGGTTTTGCAAAGTCCAAGTATATTATATCCACAGCCATTCTCTGTCCAATTTGTTACTCACTTCCTCATAAAAAGAAAGTAGGTTTTTTTGACAACTTCTGTCTTTTGTGAATCCATGCTGACTATCACTGATGATATTATTTTCAGGCAATCTCCCTCCGGTCCCCTCTCCGCTGTCAGAATGCGGAAGTGATGTATATTACTTGTGTCACTCCAGCTTCAGATGCTGGAGAGAAGCTGATGAAGCAGAGCTCTGCTTCATTAGCTTCTTCGGAGGGTCCTAGGTGACATTATGGGTCTTGGAGACCCCTGATTTCTCCATAAAGAGGACCTGTCACATCCTCTTTGCTATCACATAGGGGGCTTCTTAGCCCCCTATGTGATAGCAATAAAGTTAAGTGAAAAAAAAATAGTAAAAAAAATGAAGGTGCCCCAAAAATTTAAAAAAGTTACACATGAAAAAGAACAAAAAACAGCATGTTTTAAAAAGTCCCCACCCATACAAACACGCGTGCAAACATGCGTCGGCTGTGCATAAGTGCGAAAACGACTATTGCGCCCATTAAGCCGCACATGTTACATATCATCGCGAACGTCGCAGTGAGAACAATAATTAAAGGGCCATCAATCACTGATAACACTAAACTGATGAGCGGTAAAAGCTTTTAAAGCGTCGCCTAAGGTAAATTGTGGTAGTTTTTTTGCGATTTCGCGCAATTTTAAAGCTTGACATGTTTGGTGGCTATTTACCCGACATGACCCCATCTTTTATGTTTAATAAAAATTGGGTAATAATAATTGTATTATAACATAATGTAAACATTTTCAGTAATTTTTCCTTAATATAGTAAAAAAATAAAAACCCCAGTGGTGATTAAATACCACCAAAAGAAAGCTCTATCTGTACCAAAAAATGGTATAAAATTAATTTCAGTACAGCGTTGCATGATGGAATAAATGTCAGTCAAAGTACCGCAGCGCTAAATACTGTAAAGTGGCACATCTGTACAATGTATAGAACCTGCAGCAGCAAAAATTACATTTAGAAAGACAAAAATGACATTTAAAAAAAAAAAAGTGTGCGATTCCCCCTCCCAAACAATACCAGACCATCTAGGTCTGGTAGGAAAGTTAGGAGGGACCCCATTTAAAAAAAACGAAAACAAAAACATGGGGTTCTCGCCAAAAAGTTATACCAGGCCCTTAAGGTCTGGTAGGAATTTTAAGGAGGAACCCACCCCCAAAAATGAGGAAAAAATGTGTGGTCCCCCTAAAATTCCATACCAGAGCCTTAATCTGAGCAGAGGCCCGGCAGAGCAGGAAAGGGGGAGACAAGTGAGCCCCCCCGCCATACCAGGCTATATGCCCTCAGCGCTGGGATTGTGCTTTTCCAGGTTCGCCCCTGGAGAAGCACCTTGTGCCTGTGCCGATGGGGACAAGAGCCTCTTCCTCACAACCCTGACCCGGTGGTTGTGGGGATCTGCGGGCAAGGGGTCTTATTTGCATCGGGGTACTCCTTTAAATAAGGGGGCACCCAAATGCGCCCCCCATGTGAATGAGTAAGGGGTATGTGTACCCCTACCCATTCACTAAAGGGTTAAAAAATAGATTAAATAAAAACACCAGACTTTCATCAAAAATCATTTACTTGGAAAAAAAACATTGTTTTAACACTTATAATAAATATAAATAAAAAATAAAACAAAAAGAAATAAATAGAAACAATAATTTTAAAAACACTGATGCCCACCGACCCATCTGCTTGCGATGAACTCCCATCGCAGAATGGCATTCTGACAGATGGCGACAAAATATGAGCAATTGGTTGGATCTAGCGGATACAGCTAGCTGGCTCCACCCAACTTTACAGTTGTACGGCATCTGACAGGTGAGCCATGATTAGACAAAGTCATTATGACTTTGCCTAATCATGGCTCTTGCAGAGTACTGTGCCCTGATTGGGCAAAGTCTTGCACGTGACCTGTGGTCTTGTGCAAGGCTTTAGCCAATCAAGGCTCACAAGGCACTGTGTGGTGCGCAGTGCCTTGTGGGACGCTTGGCGGGCGAATGGCCCGCCGAACGCCCTGACAGTCTGTGTGTTCGCCAAACACACAAACTGCCGATGTTCGAGTCAAACTCTTGTTCGACTCGAACATCAAGCCCATCCCTACTTAGTATCAGGTATTCCCATTATACAAAGTCTGAAGAGCATACTTGGCTTCTAATAAGAATGCCAAGCAATAGCTGCTAATTGTTTGACTGTAGTTGTCAAATTGAAACCTTATACAGGACTGTATGCGTTGTAGAGGAAAATAGAGTATGTCTGTCCAGTGACTCATTCAGTTATTTGTGTAGTCTGAAAAGTAGATCAAATTACAACCTATTCATAGCAAAGGTGGTGATTTTCCCATACAACCTACATTACCAACATTGCAAGTGATACATGTGAAATATGTGTAAGTAAATATTTATTTTTTCATTTTTAATATTTTTGTTGAAATTAGATCTAACACAGAAACTTAAAAAATATATTCACTACCTATATCAAGAAAAGCAGTGAATGGTGTGTAAATGTCACACTGTTCTAGGTTTAAACCCCCTTCTACTGGGTTATAGCCCTATGAAATGGTGTAATATTTAAAGCCAGTAAAATGTGAGTGATATTTACATTCTGTTTACTTGTACAGTGCTCCAGTAAGGCACCGATGCATTCCTAGCATCCTAAAAGACATTAGGCACACATGGGCACATGAGCTATATAGTGAAGAGTTGCAGTATAGCAATATTTTGGATTGGTTTAATTTTAGGTAAAGCCAGATGCAGGGCAGAGCAACAGGTTCACATAAGGGCTACATTCACACTAGGTGAAAGTAGATGTGTGTTTCTGCATTTAAAATTGTTTTCTAAATGCATATATATGTCTCTAATGATTTCCAATAGATCTATTCACACCTTGCATTTAGATGCCTTTATCTGCATGTGGTTTAGCTGCATTTAGAAAAAAAATAGAAGTAAGGAATTGGTTTAAACTTCTAAATGCACCAAAATGCATCTAAACACATGTAAATGCATGTAAACGCAAGACACATTTATTTGCTGAATATTTATTGGCTACTTCAATGGATTGTCTCAAAGGACAGATGGATCCAAATGCATATGCATGCAAACGCATGTAACCACATGTAAACGTGCATCATTTTAGGCATCTAGAAGCATAAACAGAGCATCTAGCCTGGCAGATTGTGCAGACAGATGTCTGCAAAAAAATGTGGCAAGTGTGAATGAAGCACAATCCCCTCAAATGTATATACTCATAATCTCTTTTCTACACCACCACCTTAATGTGAGAAAGCAAATGTACTTACTCAGTACTGCCTAGTATGGGAGAGCTTATGATTCACCTCCCCCTTCTGACATACTCTTTGATGTGGAGAAACAATGTGTAATTATAGTGACTGCCATATTGAGAGACTGCCTTTTTTAAAGTTATTGCCAAACAAAGAGACTTTCCTGTCTGAAATGTTGCCATGAGGGAAAACTGTCGGGGTAGAGAAATTGCAGTATAGAGATATTACTATGTAAGAGAATATAACCCTGATTGAAGACCTGTGATTCTTAGTGACTGCTTTATTAGAGAGCCTGTATCTTGGCATGCTATGTGGAAAATTATTCCTGGAAAAAGACTAACACATGGATCTCTCTTATATCATCAATAGACAAAATTATACAGATACAATTCTCTTACCAATATATTATAATCCAGCTGCTGTTCTTGGACTAGACTTTAGACCTTCTCCTCACTGTTTTAATGGGTTTGATGAATGAGCAGATTTTTTTCCACTCATTTTTCCCAGTGTTCTCAATTTATGGTCTGATATCACTGCCTTTCTTGCAATGGCCCTTGGACTTATCCTAGATAATCTTTCAGTTGACTCCATATTAAATGTCTCCTTAGAAATATTTTCAAAAAAAAGCCTTTTGGTATGGAAATAATATATGTCTCCCCTCCATCATTGAGTGCATGGAAGAAATTTGTTTACCAGGTATTTCCCCTGTATAAAATTACTTATGACCAAAGAGGATGATCACAACCCTCAGACCCTGATTTGCTGTAACTATTATGCTCATACTGCTGTTTGTACGCTTGGACTGATTTTCACCAATCTGTGCCCTTGAACTGTTTAGCGTATCCTCTTATACATTTTTTGTCTAGATAGACCTTAATAAAAATAGGCAGCATAGGTTTAGTATTTAGTTGTAATGATTTATTCAAAACAAATGCAGTTTGAAGTGGGAGTAAGGCCCCTTTCACATGAGTGGCACAATCAGGTCCGCCTGTCAGTTTTTCAGCCAGACCCGATCAGATGCTCTATGTAAGTCTATGGGCAGCCATGTGTAAAGGGACACGTGTCTGTTTACACCTGGTTAGCCCCGGCTCCAGGTAGGTCCGGAAAAACAAACGGATCAGAGATCAATTTTGATGGACCGGATTGTGCCTGACCAAGGGTAATCTGAATTAAATGAACAACTGGCCATGGTCTACCGATTCACCATATACACACATGGGGTCCAGCAATTTCAGTTTTGTAAAACTGTATGGACACGGATGCCACAGTAGTGACATCCGGTCCCTACTGCTGTGATCAGCAGAGGATCCATTGATGGATCCGTTTCTAAACAGCCCGTGTGACAGGGGCCTAAAGTGAAAAAAGGAGTTACATCACAAGTAGCCACCCAATGGCCAGAGAGGACTTCCAAAAACCCATAACTGCCATCAATGGAGAAGGCTGTGTAGAGAACTGAAGATCATGACAGCGCTGGAGAAGGGCACACTTGTAAGGTAAGTATGCCCTAATGTACAAATATGGGAAAAAACAATAAACTACAAAGCAGTTTATTTCTGCTTTTAAGGTTGGCTTCCAGGGAGCACATTCTTACACAGTTATATTTCATTTTCTGTTTAGTTAATTATTAAGAAAATAAATATAATAAATTAAAATACAAATCTACTCCATTTTGAGAGTTTTTATTTAAAATACTATGAGGGGAATTTATTAAAACTGGAGCAGACCGAATTGGAATAGTTGCCCATGGCAACCAGTCAGCTTCTATCTTTCATTTTTAAAGCTAACTGAGCAAACTGAAGAGAAAAGCTAATTAGTTACTGTGGGCAACTGCTCCAGATCCTGTCTGCACCAGTTTTGATAAATTCCCCTCTATATTTAAGAGCACATCCAAGCTAGTGCTGGTTGGAAATCTTTTGTGTAAGATGTGTAAGCTGAACTGTCTAGAAAGGTGATAAATCATTAACTTTATTAGTATATAGATCATGTAATCAAATTCAGAAAAAAGTAAATTTCCTCTGCTATTTTACAGCATATCTTGAGCTCATGTATAAAAGGCCATGTATGAGATATATAAAATGGGGGGAACCTATTTTCCCCCCAAGAAGTTTATTTTCATTTAGAAAGCTACCCCCATTGTGCTGTGAATATATCACTCTTGTATACTTGCACTGTCTTCGTAACAGTAACCTTAAAAACAAGCAATTGTGAACATATATATATATCAAAAAACAAAAAAAAGCTTGTGAGTTCCATAGTACATCCCCTCAAGATTCCACACAGCCTGGTCTTATGATAAATGGCAGAATGTCCTTGTCAGTATTATGAAAATCATGTATTTGAACTAAAAAGTGCTAGCATCAATTGAGGAGCACATCCATCTATCAAGTTTTGAATATTAATCGTACAGTCTGCCAAATATGAAATACTGTGTTTTTAGCATTTTAAAAGGATATTTCCATAACAATTTTGTTTTCTTTCTCCCACAGCAATTTGGTAAAATCTTAGATGTTGAAATAATTTTTAACGAGCGAGGATCAAAGGTGAGTCATAATTTATGTTCTGTCATTTAAGTGTATTTAAGTATATAAAGTTATAAAGTTTTTAGTTAATGGCTGTTAGAAAGCAATGCTAATAAGGCTTTTACTCACAATAAAATCAGAGGATACATTGATTTTTGAATGAACATATTAGTGAATTATTAAATGAATGAATGCATGATACCACCTGACAGAAAATTATTTTATTTAATATTGTGAGAATGAATATTCTTTTCTGTTGCAGACTCTCTACCTTGATTTTTCTTAGGCTAGGCTGTAGTAATGTTCTTGATTTCCTCATTTGTTTGCCGTGTCTTCTTTCTGTTTACTGGCATTGTTGGAACAACAGCAACTCTGGTATGCAGGATGGTATATGCAAGATATCAGAGCAAAATCCAGAAAAAGGGAAAATGCACAAGCTTCATATAATTCTGGTGAAACCTTTGCTAAGATCCAGTGGATACTTTTTCTAATATTGGGTGGTATGACTCTTCTCATATTTACCCTAAATCTTTATTTGAAGACTTTTAAATCAATTGTAATATTCATTATTAGTTACTTTTTTGAATTAAAACAGCTAGATGGCTTGATGTTAGCATCTATTTCCTATTCCCTGCACTTGACACTGTTTCTATTGAGCATTTATTTAATAAGCAAACTGCTCATGTAATATTACCACATTTCCCTCCTACATTTACAGTGTAGCAAGAATCTATTTTATATGAATATTTAAAATAAGTGCTTAAAAAATATGCAGTATATCACAAATATTTCAAGAGATGCAAGGTTAACTACTGTATGCTGGAAATAGAAATATTGTTTTCCTTTTTGAGATAATTAAGGGGTTTGCACCCCTCCCTATTCACACGTGATAATTAGATTCCTCATCACAGAAAATAAGTTCATGTTTTTTTTTAATGAAAAGGCACATTTGCTAAAAAAGGTATTTTCCTGTTATTGAAGTGCTAGTTAGTAATATATTCTAATATGTTCTCAAGCAATTACCCCGTGTATTGCTCCAATTTACTCTTGTACAGGGCTTATCTGTTAAGGGAAAAAATCCCTTCACTTCAAGCTTTTGAATGCGTAATGTGATTTGTATACATTTTCTTACTAGTACATTTTATGGTCTGGCTATTCTGAGCAAATTATTTTTTTTCTTACACATACTGAAATTGTTGATGATAATGTCATGTCTACAGATGACTCTAGGAAAAGGGGACATTTTCAGATAGGGTTTGCTGTTTGTAAAAAATAATAGGAAAAATAGAGGAAGAAATGCAGAGATAAACAGAAAGACATAAATAAATATGGGCTTTGCAGGAGAAAGTGGAGCAAATCAGATGTGAGGTGGCCAACATTTCAAATATGCCAATAAGACTAGCTGTAATATGGAAGGCCCTGCACTACTAACTGCAACCCCATCTACCATGGGGCAGCAGTGTTAATAAACTGGGGTGTTATCATTCTGGGGTGTAATCTTGTTCATACACAGAACAATTTTTAACTAAAAAAAATTGTTTCCTCCAGGACTATCTACCAATGCTGGTGATTTTTGCAAGATAAGATTATTTCATAAAAATTATTCAAGCCTAAATTGCGGTCCAATTTTGGTCACCAATCCACATAAAGGATGTGCTTGAGCTGGAGAGAGTCCAGAGAAGGGCAACTAAACTAATTAAGGGGATGGAGGACCAAAGCTATGAGACAAGGCTACTAAATGTAAACTTGTTCACGCTAGAAGTGAGGATATTAAGGGGGGGGCATGATTTTGATGTACAAAATGTTTAGTGGTGATGGCAACATCAGCAATAAACTATTTACAGTAAACTCCATAACAAAGACTAGAGGCCACCACCTAAAACTGGTGGGGAAAAGATTTAACCACAAAGGGCGTAGGGGCTTTTGTTCAGTTAGAGCGGTTAAAGTCTGGAACTCACTGCCACAAGCAGTGGTATCAGCTGAGAGTATTGATTCATTCAAAAAGCATTTAGATACCTTCCTCAGAGACCGAAAAATACAGGGGTGCAGGTACTCTTAAAAACAAGATCACTCAGGGACACACAAAGGTTGTACTGTGTCTTTATTCAACCTCAAATACTATGTAACTATGTAATATGTGGATGGTTGAGACAAGTTTTACAATGGTGGGAATCTCCTTTAAATATATATA
>NW_017306517.1:1097301-1097507 GCF_000935625.1 Nanorana parkeri | reverse complement strand
ATATGTTTGTTTTTCAGACATCTGAGCTTTTTTCAAGTAGTTTAAAAAATCCTATTTATTATCCTAATTTGACCCAACATCTCTTTTAAAGCTATGAATTATTTTTAATCATTTATTAGTCTGCTTTTTGCATAGCTTCTAGTCTTAAGGCACATGTTGTTACAACACTTAAAAAAATTAATGGCTTTTAAAAACCTACATAGGAG
>NW_017306517.1:1047326-1096538 GCF_000935625.1 Nanorana parkeri | reverse complement strand
TCAAGTAGTTTAAAAAATCCTATTTATTATCCTAATTTGACCCAACATCTCTTTTAAAGCTATGAATTATTTTTAATCATTTATTAGTCTGCTTTTTGCATAGCTTCTAGTCTTAAGGCACATGTTGTTACAACACTTAAAAAAATTAATGGCTTGTAAAAACCTACTGAGGAGAAAGTTTCTTCTGTTAAAAAAAACCTTATCTCCTGACAACTTTTTTAAAATAAGCTAAAACTCTGCTTTAGGTGTAATTGTCCACAAGTTTCAGTTTAACATTATACAGCAGTATGTCTTCAGAATAACAATATAACTTTGCAGCTTTTACCACTTCAGGACTGCAATCCATATATAAACAGAGCTGTCCTGAAGTGGTAATACTAAGATCAAAGCTTCTGCAGCAGCCAGGATCTTGGTACCATTCTTTTCAGCCGTCTGTTGGCCTTTACATACAAGTGATCAAGCGACTGTAGAGTTGGGAATGGCACAGTGGGTGTGTATGGCGTGGCTGGAGGAAGTTCAGCACAATTCCAGTGGCTGATCACCCCTCCACTGAATCCAAAAGCAACAATCATTTTGTTCTCCTAGTTTCAGGCTGTCATTTTTCCAGCTGCTGTTTCCAGAGAGAGAGTGCCCAGTTGTTCAGATATATCCACTGTCTGCTCCTGTTGCTAGCCATGTGATTCCATTTACCTGACCTTTGCTATGTTTACTGACTTTGATCCTTTGCTACTCACCCTGCCCTTAGTCTTAATTTTGACTAGGATTATTGGATTTCCCCTTTTGTACCACTTATTTGGAATCTGTGCATGATTCATCTGCTGTTGGGCACTACAAATCTAATTACTGACATAGCAACTGAGGTGCAGGGTTAGCCGAAGCATTAGTGGCATTGACTCAACAAATATCCGTGCTGACAGAATCTGCCCAAGACCTACAAGTTTCACAAGCAAATGTATAAGTTAATCAAGCCATATTGGACAAGCTGGCTAACAAACCTCCATCTGTTCCTTTGCCTGAGCCACCTGTGATGCATCCAGAGAGAGGTGCTGCTGCTCCTGAACCCAAAGCTGCATTACCTGATAAATACAATGGAGATTGCTCAGCTTATCATACATTTATTACCTCATGCCAGATACTTTTTACCCTACAACCTTGTACCTATGCAATAGATTTTGTTAGGATCTGGAATGTGATATCCTTACTGACTGGTGAACCTCAGGCCTGGGCACATCATTTATGACACATTCATAGCCCTATACTGAATTGCTGGACTTTTTTATACATGCCATGGATGTGCCAAATGAACATCCACATAAAGTAGCATCTGCCACAGCTTCACTTTGAGCGCTCAGACAAGGAAGAAGAAATGTTGAGGAATACAGAATACAGAATGTTGAGGTTACAGAATTTTGTCATCTAGCAGTAGAGTCCAACTGGAATGAACCAGCTCTTCTAGATCGGTTTTACTTTGGACTTTCTGAAGTAATTTATGATGAGTTGGCCAGAGTCAGTGTTCCTTCCACACTTGAAAGCATTGTCTCTCTCTGTATACAAATTGATCACAAATTATGGGAGAGAAGACAAGAAAGAGCCAATACTTACACTACTCTTCAGAGGAAAAATACATTCTTCCCCCCTTTCAGTTCTGCCATATCCTCCCATAGATGAACCAATGCAGATTGGTGTAGCCTGAGGACCTCTCTCTGAAGTTGAAAAATATAATTGTAGGTACTATGCTTATATTATGGAAAGCCAGGACATCAAGTGAGAGAAATTAAGACCAAGTCCTAGTGGAGGTAAGCAATCTACTATATCCTCCACCTCACATCTATTGTTACATACCATATCCCCTCATCTAATCATCTCCCTCTCTCTACAGTGGAATAAGAAACCTGTGAATCTCCAGGCAATGATTGATTCTGGAGCAAGTGGATGCTTTATGGATACTACATCAGCTACAGCTTTATCAGTGTTCCTCTAGAAATGACTCGGGGATAGAGAGACACTTTCTTTTAACCTTGTCCGTTCTTGCATTCTTTCACTGGTATTAGGAATAGACTGGTTATGGAGACATAACCCTGTGATAGACTGGCAAACTAGTGTATTAAAGTTTCCTTCTACATGTTGTCTGTCTTCTTGTCTAATACCTCAAAATATAAATCTGACTTTGGAACCTACTACTAATGTTAACAATATGTCAAACATTCCAGTACACTATGTTCTGATGTTTTTGATAAGGAAGGGGATGATACTCTCCCTCCTCACCGAGATTATTGATTTGTTACCAGGGGCTCCACTACCCTATGGTAGGATATGTCCTCTATCGGAGCCTGAATTACAAGTATTAAAAGAGTACATTGATGAAAATTTAAGGACAGGTTTTTAAAACAAGGACAGAGGCCTCTGTCCTTGTGTGGATTATCACCCACTGAATGCTATTATCATTAAAAATAAATATCTGATACCTCCTATTTCTGAATTAATGGAAATATTGTTTTCTGGTACTATATACAGCAAGATAGTGGAGTGGAGCTTATAACTTGGTGAGGATTAAAAATGGAGATTAATGGAAAACTGCAGTTCTCATTATGGACATTATGAACATTTAGTTATATCATATGGATTATGTAATGCTCCTGCTACATTTCAATGGTTTGTCACTGATATTCTGTAGAATATTCTAGACATATATGTGGTAGTATACCTGAATATACACTATATTGCCAAAAGTATTGAGACACCCCTAAAATCATTGGATTCAGGTGTTCCGTGAAATTTCCTTGCTACTAAATATTCCATGGTCAACTGTTAGTGGTATTGTAACAAAGTGGAAGCAACTGGAAACAACAGCAACTCAGCCAGAAAGTAGTAGGCCATGTAAAATGACAGAGCAGAGTCAGCGCATGCTGAAGCCCACAGTGCGCAGAAGTCGCCAACTGTTTGCAGAGTCAATAGCTACAGACCTCCAAACTTCGTGTGCCCTTCAAATTAGCACAACAATAGTGTGTAGAGAGCTTCATGGAACGGGGTTCAGTGGCCAAGCAGCTGCATCGAAGCCTTACATTACAAGTGCATCACAAGTACAATGCATAGCGTCGGATGCAGTGGTGTAAAGCATGCCACCACTGGACTCTAGGGAAGTAGAGACATGTTCTCTGGAGTGATGAATCACGCTTCTCTGTCTGGCAATCCAATGGACATGTCTGGGTTTGGCAGTTGCCAGGGGAACGGAACTTGCCTGATTGCATTGTGCCAAGTGGAAAGTTTGGTGGAGGGGGATTATGGTGTGGGGTTATTTTTTACGGGATGGGCTTGGCCCCTTAGGCATCAGCATACCAAGATATTTTGGACAATTTCATGCTCCCAACGTTTGGGATGGCCCCTTCCTGTTCCAACTTGACTGCGCAGCAGTGCACAAAGCAAGGTCCATAAAGACATGGATGAGCGAGTTTGGGGGGGAAGAACTTGACTGGCCTGCACAGAGTCCTGACCTCAACCAGATAGAACACCTTTGGGATGAATTAGAGCATAGACTGCGAGCCAGGCCTTCTCGTCCAACATCAGTACCTGACCTCACAAATGCGCTTCTGGAAGAATAATCAAACATTCCCGTAGACACACTCCTAAACCTTGTGGGCAGCCTTCCCAGAAGAGTTAAAGCTGTTATAGCGGCAACGGGTGGGCCAACACAATATTGAAGCCTACGGACTAAGACTGGGATGCCATTAAAGTTCATGTGCGTGTAAAGGCAGGCGTCCCAATACCTTTGGCAATATAGTGTATTTTGATATGTTCTACCACAGAGAATGAAGAATCTGAGTGTGTGAAGACTGTATTATCTCTACTAAGGGCTAATTGCTTGTATGCAAAACTAGAAAAAAGTGCTTTCAATGTAAAAAATGTAAATTTCCTGGGGTATGTTATTTGAACTGGTTGTATAGAGATGGACACTTTCAAGATTCAAGCCATATTGTCCTGGCCAGTACCTACAAACAAGAAATAGGTACATTATTTGATTGTTTTTTTAATTTCTATAGGAGATTCATATGTAATTTCGCAAAGGTTGTTCAGCCAATTACAGTTCTCACAAAACAAAAAGTAAAATTTTGAATTGACTGAACAAGTTGAAAAAGCTTTTAAAAAGTTGAAGGGGCTATTTACTTTTGCACCTATCCTAATTTTACCTGTGCCCAACAAACCATGCTATGTTGATGTAGATGCCTCAGATACAGCTGCAGGTGGTGTACGATCACAGAGATCCGGTGCAAAAGAACTTCTACATTCAGTGGCCTTTTTTTCACTCTTCTTTACTCCTGCTGAGAGAAATTATGATGTTGGAGAAAGATAATTATTAGCAGTCAAACTTGTGTTAGAAGAATGGATGCATCTACTAGAGGGTTCCAGCACACACATCACTGTTTATATAGACCATCACAATCTGGAGAACTTACATACAGCTAAAAGATTAAAGCCACGTCAAGCTCGATGGACTCTTTTCTTCAGCTGGTTCCCCCTATTGATAACTTACCATCCAGGTTACTGAAATCGTAAGGTTGATGCTCTTTTTGAATTGAAACAAACACATCTTCTCTAGATCCTGAATCTTCTACTATGCTAAATAAAGGTGTTTTTTTTGGCTACTATGTCATAATTATGGAATACCCTTAGATACCTTACTAATGTGAATGATAACCTTTTCTCAAAGCCCCCACTTAACTTCAAAATGGACTTTTATTGTATAAAGAAAGAATATATGTTCCTCTTGTTGCAGCCGCTGAAGTACTACAATATTGCCATGACATTCCCATAGGGGATCATGGAGGGATGCAAAAAACATGGAAACTGATTTGAAGAACCTTCTGGTGGTCTTCCTTATTAAAAGATATGATGTCTTACATTACTACCTGTTCCATTTGTACTCATGTTAAAGACAGCCACAATCACCTTCAAGATCTTCTTTTGCCTCTGCCTGTTCTTTTCAGGTCTTGGACTGACATTTCATGTCCATGTTTAATTACCCCCAGAACATGGTTACACTTAAATAGTGGTGATAGTGGATTGTTTTAGTAAAATGTCTCATTTTATAGCCACAAAGAATCTACCTAACACCAGTCGGATGGCCACTTTATTCATACAAAAAGTGTTTTATTTTCATGCTTTACCAGAATGCATTGCTACCGATAGGGAAACTCAATATACACTGAAATTCTGGGCTGTTGTAGAGGTCTTTATATCCAATGCTCCTTGTCAAGTGCTTGTCATCCTCAATGAAATGACCAAACAAAACATACCAACCAAACCTTAGAACCTTAGAAGTTCCTTTTTCAAGAGCAATTTGGTCTATTCCCAAGCTTACTATTGTGTATCTTGCTAGCTAGTGGATGTGACTCTTTTGTGTCTTCTTTATGTCCTTGGTTGCCCTGTTTATGCTTGTACTTCACCTACCCTAACCCTAGTTGTGTTTTCTGACTATGGGGGGAATTTACAAAGGGTGATGGCTATGATTAATAGAGGTTGCCTACGTTCATGCAACAAATGTTGTTATTTGCGACAAATTCATGGAAAAGTCAGAATTGTGTCTGTGACATCACACTGTCACAAACACCTAACAGCACTGTTGAAATACATACTAATTGTAGCTGATTGTTCCACACATAGTTCTTCCACACCTCTCTGGTGGTGAGGGAGGTTTGGGCAATGTAGATGTGACTTAGTTTAGCAGTCTAAGTGACCAGGTTATCTAAAAATGAAAATATAAATAAAGACACACACACACACTGGCATTACTACTTTTTTGATTACCCAAAAAACAAACATTATTGAAATAAACACACCCCGAATGACTAATTTTCTGACACATTTCAATAAAAAAAGTCACTTTCTGTGGCTTGTCCCTCAACACAAAGTTGCCTGGTGCTCATCTCAGCTACCTGCCTGTCTCAAAGCGAGACTGAGGAGCCAGCAGCCAAGTGCCTGTTTTTATAGTCTCCTGAGTACAGGACTTTATAAATGCAGGAGCTAAGACTCCAAGCTGGTGTATACCAGGGGATGGGGGATTGGCTTTTTTTTCTATCTTTGAATTACTGCTCAGAAAAGGGGCAGTTCAAGACTCTGGTCACCTCCTGCAAGAGAGGGACTCTGGTCACCTCCTGCAAAGAAAAAACAACCGGTGAATATTGCACACTTGACAATACATCGCTGTGTGAAAATTAGCATTGCCAGATGATTTGCACACATATGTTTCTGGTTGACATTCAGCTTCAACATACTAAGGCTGGAAACAGACTTAGAAAATAGCTTGATGTGGTTGGCCTGACAAAATCTGCCACAAATGTACAAAATCATTACCCATTAGCAGTGAATTTTCATGGAACATAGCCACTAAATTGTATAAGGATTAATGCTCATAAAAAAATAGAAAACTGGAGAGAACACAGCTAGTGAATTAAAAAAAAGTTCAGACATGACAAATAAATGAAGAATTAGGCAAATGGCATCTTCTTACAGTAAACATCAACTATTAACACATTACCCAAACAGCTTGTACAACAAAAATGTTAAGAAATTTTTAAATATTATTGAAATCATGTGCATAGATAAGAACTGCTCCTGCCTGGTCCTAATTGCCGCTTAATTCTCTTTATTACAAGTTTCATAGATTGCTTGTGAATTCAGTACTACACTTACACTATGAACTGTTGGAAATAAAAACTTTCATAATTTGTTACAGCAGTCAGTATTTACACTGAAAATTTCACACTTCATCTGTGAATTTGGCACACACATTGGATTATTATCAATACCAAGAGAAATCTCTATACATTTTATTATCTTATCCTTTTTTATTATTATTGGCAACGGTTTCTTTTTGTTAATGGTACATACTTAAATTAGTGCTGCATAATAATTTTTCTACTTTTTATACATAATTTGTTTAAATTTTTATTCATGTAAACAATCAATCAACCATGATACTTTTAGGTATATTTCTTCCATTATTTGTTGCATGAATGGAACAATTCATTCATAACTAGTTAAATAATGTCTTTATATTTAAAAAAAATAAATGTAGCATAAAATGAAACACCATAAAGCAATTAAAAAAAACTGAAATGATATGCATGTTTTCTCTCTTCTGCTTTCAGGGATTTGGTTTTGTAACTTTTGAAAATAGTGCTGATGCGGACAGGGCGAGAGAGAAATTGCATGGCACAGTAGTAGAAGGCCGCAAGATAGAGGTGAGGGTTTAAAATACTTTTAATGTATCTTAGAATTTGCTCATTCATTTGTTATTTATATGTAAAATTGATTATTTATGTTTGGATTTAAAAATGCTCTCTTTTCCATTTTCTGTATTTCAACAAATTTCTTAGACTTGTGAATATATTTGTTTTAATTTACAGTTTTGGTATTTTGGTTAAAATAAATACATTAAATCTTTTCTCTCTTTAGTAGGTACCTGTTTTAGGATTTTATTCCACCATTTTGCAAATCCTTTAAATATGTTAAGGATCTCAGAAGAAGCTAAAATAGAACAATATGAATGGTCTTTTTTTTACTGCAGAGAGTATAAGAGCTTCACAGAAATGCAAAGGAAATCAAAGGGGAGAACATTAATCTCACAAAGCCCTTAAAGCCCATTAAAAAGCTTCATGACACCAACAGATTTATTCTGGTTCAAAATAACATACTACCCAAAACAGAGCATACTTTTACTTTTCTTTATCTAAAACTGGGAAAGCTTAACCACCTTGATATTTTGAAAATTGTATTCTGTTTTAAAATACAGAATTTATAAAAACAATCATATTTCAGTATATATATATATATATATATATATATATATATACAAAATAATTAACAAACTTGATGAATAAGACAACTTTTTGTTTAGATAAACACATCTGTTTAATTAAAAATGGCAAATAAATAATAACAAAAATGTCAACAAAATAAAAACGGTTACAGTGCAATTATAGTCCACAAAATATTTTTGACTATCTTACAGCTATGCAGTGTTCACATATTCCCTCACTGGCACTGACATCTTTGCCCAGTCTTCTTTCGGGTTTGGCTTTTTTAGCCACCTTTATTGGCCAGCCCGGAATTATGTAACTTCCTTGCATGCATGGGAGTTAATTCATTCTGGCACCAGGGCACGCTGAGAATGAACTACATGCTCAGTTCAATGTACATACTAAAGAAGTTTGCATTGGAAGCAGACAAGTTTTATTGCAAAAGAGGCATAGCATGTCTCACATGCAATAAAAAAGCCTGACTGCTGACACTTTAAGTAAAGTTCCACTTTAAAAGAAAGAAAAATCTAACAAGCTAGTAATTAAGCATATGACTCAAAATTAGACATTCATTAAAAAAAAAAAAATTATAATTTGAAATTGTTGATAACATTTCTAAGTAAACATTATCCAGAGGATACAGAATTTTAGGGCTTCAGTTACTAAAAGAGTAGCTTTTACTTAACCTTGTTTTTATTTCAAATATGCAACAAAGCTCAAAGGAAATGTCTATTTTGTTTGATATTATATTTAAATTGAATTGAGTATATAAAGTTAAAATACAACAGTGTGCACATTACACTTTAGAATTTACTCTCTTAGTTCTTTAAACTCTTAGATGACTAGAATAGATACTATTCACAAAACAATTGTAGAGACTGTTCTGTAAAAAGAATGTTGTTCTATATAGGGCTGTTTTATTGAAGTCCAAATTTATCATTTTAGTGGGTTCTCAGAATACAAAACATGCTTGTGAATTATAAATTATGCAAAACTGTTTAATTTGCTTCTAATGTCTCTTTTTTAATTTCCAATTGATATGTGTTGCCTTATTGAAGTCACTTGGTTGGTATCACATGTTGATTCAATGCGAGAAGTAAACAAGTATTTTTTTTTGGGGGGGGGGCGTTGACATTAGAAAACTAAAATAAATGTCACCTTTATAGAACAACTAAAATGCATGAAAGAGAAACATCTCAGATAAGGGGAAAAGCTAATTCATTTTTTTTATACTTAGGTTAATAATGCTACAGCACGCGTGATGACAAATAAAAAGACTTTGAATCCATACACAAATGGTAAGCTTTTCTTTCTGTATGTTTTCCATTTACAACACAGTGTTGATTTTTAGAATATAGCATGTGTATTAATTGACAGACACACACACAAACACTACATGACACTGATAAATTACTGAATAGAAAAAGAATTAAATTAGTGGGTGATTGACTTAATAGAGTACTTATTATACAAAACCAATAAAGCTATATTCACTCCAATGACTGGTTTAAAGTAAAATTCAATAATTAGAATTTTCTATTTACCTGAATGGATGTTTGGAGTAAACACAGGCCTAGGTGGGTCACAAACTACACCTTTGTGTAAATCACCATAATTTTTCTGAGGCCAGATGTTTCATTAAAATCCCTTGTTTTATTATGTTTTAAAGATGTAATGGAATAAAAAAAAACATTTTGAGCTACAATTTAACCGCTTGAAGACCAGGTGTTTAGACCCCCTTCCTGGCCAGGCCATTTTTCAGTGTTCAGCGCTGCAGTACTTTGACTGACATTTATACCATTTTTTGGGGACAGATAGAGCTTTCTTTTGGTGGTATTAAATCACCACTGGAGGTTTTATTTTTTTACTATATTCCGGAGAAATTACTGAAAATTTGTAAAAAAAAAAGTTTTTTTTACATTATGTTATAAAACAACTAATATTACCCACTTTTTTGGTAAAATATAAAAGACGGGGTCACGTTGGGTAAATAGACACCAAACATGTCAAGCTTAAAAATTGTGCGCACTCGCAAAAAACTAGCATACCCAAAATTGGCCGTAGGCGACGCTTTAAAAGCTTTTACAGCTCATCAGTTTAGTGTTATCAGTGATTGATGGCCCTAGAACTATTGCTCTCATTCGGACGTTCGCGGCGATATGTAACATGTGCGACGTAATGGGCGCAATTGTCGTTTTCGCAGGTATGCGCACCTGACACATGTTTACATGCGTGTATGTAGGGGTGGGGACTTTAAAACATTTTTTTTGTTTTTTTTAGTTCTTTTTTATGTGTAACTTTAAAAAGATTTGGGGGGAAACTTTAAATTGTTTTCCTATTTTTTTTCCCACTTAACTTTATTGCTATCACAGAGGGGGCTGAGAAACCACTCTATGTGATAGCAAAAGAGGTGACAGGTCCTCTTTATGGAGACATCAGGGGTCTCCAAGACCCCTAATGTCACCTAGGACCCCCCCCCTAAAGAAGCTGAAGAAGCTGATAAAGCAGAGATCTGCTTCATCTGAAGCTGGAGAGTGACACGAGAATGCGGAAGTGATGTAATATACACCACTTCGGCATTCTGACAGTGGAGAGGGGACCGGAAAGAGATCGTGAACCGACCTCCCTCTGATCCCCTGTGACAGAGGCAGTATGCTGGTCCAGGGCTCACACCGAAGCCCGGGACCAGCTTGACAGCGGGAGATTGGGAGGGGGGAGCCGCGGAGGGGGCGCACGCCACGGGACATCATACAAGCGATCCGCCGACGCTTGTATATTAACGGGCATCGCTGCCTGTTTTTAAATGACAGGCATTTCCCACGCATCCCACACATCCAAGAAGCTCCCGGCCGGCCATGTATACACAATGGCCGGCCGGGAGGTGGTTAAAGAACTCACATACAACCTTCTAATAGTTTCTTATGGCAGATTTTTTAATATAATGTTACACTTATCTCACATATCTCTGTTTCAAATTTCTGAAGATAGGGTCACTGCCAATATGCAAATCAGAAGATCTTTAATTCCAGCCAAACATAATATTTGTTTTTGTTACTCCCCTGCTTTAAGGCCCACTACACACATACATACTAATGCTTTGCATTAACGCACATGCTTTAACTTGCATTGTGTCACATAGTAATGTGCAATGAATTAAGGCAGCCCATTGATTTTAAATGAACTGCCAAAAAATAACAAAAAACAGACCTGTAGCAAAACTTCAAATGCACTGTATACCATTCATGATTGTCTGAAAATGCTAGTTACCTGGCTGACATCCTAACCCTCTTAAATACTTGGAATCACTTACCTGAAAAGACATGCACATAAGTAGTTCTGAACTTTCCTGAGCAGTGTAAAAAATCAATTTCATCTTCCAAATGTACTGGTTATAAAAAATTTATAAATAAAGAAAAATAATCCGAGAAGTATATTTAAATATAGGAAGAGGCCTTTAAAGGTTACACAAGCTTTATATCACAATTTTAAACTCTTGGTTTTTTTGAAACCATGCTGGATCAACCCAATCAGGGTATGTATTTTGTATGTATGTCAGTATTTTGATTTAAAACTTTTACTTTACATTCTAGCTCACAGTTCAGTTTTTATCATCCATCTATATTGCTGTAAAGAATACATGCGTAAAATATTTGTATTCATATTTTATTGCATGTTTTGTTCACATGGATACAAATAAATACAATATTATTAAACAGTGCTGTACTCTAAAGAATATTCCATGCACCCCAGATAGTGGCATGATGAAAAAAGCAAGATTAGGAATAAACTGTGCTGACATAGTGTGAACATCAATAGTTAATCAGCACAGTAATATTTAGTAGGGCTGCTAAATGAACAGGTTCTGGTGACTCACCCTCATTGAGATGGCTCTTAAATTTATAATACAAAGCCTGTGTAAAATACCGACCAAGTTTAGCACATTCTTAGGAATGCCACATTTAGTGATATTGCATAAATAGATAAGCAGTATGAAAGAACAGTGATTTCTCTAATGACCAGCCATTTGCTGTGGCAAAATGTCAAAGAATAATTGACATTTAATAGAGCCAGACAAATATAGCCATTAACACCCACAACAAAGAGCTTACCTCCTTAAATGAAAACACCAGGCTTGGTGGCAGTTCTTTCACTAAGAGAGTGACATTAGCTCTTCTCACACATGAATAACCCACACACTTATGAGCCAGCACATATCTTGCTCTCATGATAAAATACATTTTAATTGGTGTTATTTTCGTCATGAGGAATTCTTTCCTAAGTTGACTCATAAAAAAAGTTTGTTGATACAGCCATCAGTTATTGTAGTGGTAAGGAAATTAAATGTGAAGGTGCTTCTCAGCTCAGTGTGCATCGACCTGTACCTGAGAAAAAAATCCTGAACATATTGAAGTCCTATTAGTGCAATATATAGATCTTTTTGACTTCTTGACATAATTGTTTGAAGGATGTGAGATTCATTAAAATCTTACATCTCCGGCAGTTTACAATCATATGATATATGATTTCCTAATTATAAAATGCATACAGAATACAAATGCCTAATTTAAATATTTCTACTTACTTAAACATACACAATATTGACATTTTAAAGAGAAAGTGTAGGCACACAATTTAAACATATATTTGTGAGCTGTTTTACATGCCAAATAATTTGTAACTCTGTTCAGTTTTCTGATGTAGACACCCCTGCCAGATACTATACAATATCTTGGCCATTTGCTTTTCTCCAGCGCAGTCATAGCAAAGCAACTTGGTCACAACTGTGGCTAGCTAGTGAATGGACTGAAGCTCTGTCGCTGTACTCCAGTCAGCAATCTCCATTGTTTAAAAATCAGCACTATGCTTGCAGGATGATTACTGATAAATCTAGTCACTTCCTTAAAATGCCTCAAAAGGAACTCATACCCCTGGTCATCTCCTACTGGCTTGGTTCAACAGAGCACACAGTCCTTGCTATGGTACTGTTGTGCATAATGTAACCCTTGAAAGTCTTTCAAATATGCACAGAGGTAGTTGATTATATGAAGGGTAGAATGATATCATGCGGGAAAGCCCAAATTCATTTGTGAAAGGTAAGACTGATCTGTCTTTTTATGGCTAGGATAGCAGATTTTGTATCATAAAGTTGAACTCTTGTAATACATTTGTATTAGTGATTGTTTCTTGGTTTTTTTAATGTATTTTTTTTTAGATTTGTGTGAAACTTGGCCTCTGAGCAGGAGCTTACTGTAAAAAAAAACAGTCACTGCTGCTCTCTCTCATTTTGTAGGATGACTGGTCTTGTATCTGACCACTCCTATAGTTTTCTGGGTGGGCCTGTTAGGTTCCTCTCACAGCTCTGATCTCTTCAAAGGCTAGGCTCCGCACAGTGATCATGTCTTAACTACTTTTACAAGGTAATAACTGGATCTCCAAAGGTATTTGTTGTACACAAAGTGATTTTATATCCTTTGTGGCTATTGAGGAGTATAATTAAATGAGAGTTTTTTGTGTCTGGAGTTCATCATCATTACTTTAGAACTGTGGCCAGGCTATAGACAGTAAAATATTTACATATTCATACCAAGCAGTAAAAAAGATTTAATACAGGCCTGAGTGCAATTTTTTAAATTCCTGCTGCTATTTTTGCTGCACAGTGCAGTAAAAATGTTCTTACTGTTGTCAATATCCTCATTGTTTACTAATAAAAATGAGGGGAAGCCAGTGACCAATATGCTATTGGATACATGCCAAAAATTCACCCTTTGCTTGGCTTCTCAGACCTATAAGGTGCACACCAGCATTACAGAACTTTACTTCGGCAATATGAAAGGGAAAAGGACAAGTAGTGCTTGACCATGTTGCTGTTGAAGAATTTGAATACTTCTGTGAAGAAGATGAAATGAAAAGACAAATGTCTGGGATAATTGATAGATCATATTATTAGTTTATTATTTATTATTATGCTGCTCCTGAACCACATCTAATTTCACAGACATGACCAGTGCCTGTGAAACCCCGAACCTCCTTCCTCCCCGAACCTCCTTCCCCCCCCCCCTCCCCGACCCCCTGTAGCGCTGGGCCTGCCAGCGACTGCCAGAGGTGCCGCGCGTGTCGGGATCCTCTGGCAGTCGCCGGCCAGCTAAATTAGGACCCCACCTGGAGCTCCTCCCAGCGGACCAGCGTTGACTCGCCGCTGCTCTGCCGCACCGAAGGTAAGTGAAAAAAAAAAAACATAGCGCAAGCGCATTTAGACAAGTACATGTCAAAATGCCCTGTTTTTTCTGCCCTCACCCTGTAGCGCCCTCAGGCGGCCGCCTGACTTGCCTTGCGGTAGTGCCGGGCCTGGACTTGACATGGTCAGGGATTTGGAATTGCCTAAGAGTAAGGCAGAGCTACTGTGCTCCAGATTACAACAGTGAAACCACTTGCAGAGTGATGTCAGGATCTCCATTTTCCGTGATCTGGCTCAGTTTTTCTTAGTGGAAGGTGATTTGGTTTATTGCAATTATATCAATGGCTTAATGACAGCCCTTAACATTACCCACAATCCAGATAAATGGAGATTGTTCATAGATTAATCTAAAACAAGACTAAAAGCTGTTGTATTGCACAATGGCAATGCTTTGCCACCCGTTTCTGTCGGGCATGCAGTCCACATGAAAGAAACACACGAAAACATGAAACAGCTGCTGAGGTGTATAACTTACAAACTTGGTATAGGCTTTGGACAAAACAAAACCACGTTTCCAATATCTCTATGAAAAGTTTCCGGGACTTAGTGAAGCCAAAATCAATGAAGGCATCTTTGTCAGTCCACAGTTTCGAGAACTTCGCTGAGATGGCAAGTTTAATTGTCTGTTGCACTGCAAAGAGAATAAGTCATGGGAAACCTTTAAGTCCGTGTCAACAGAGTTTGTCGGGAACATCAAGGCAGATGACTATGAAAAACACATGGGAAATTTGCATAGGTCCTATAAAGCACTTGGTGCAAACATGTCACTGAAAATTCACTTCTTACACTCGCATTTAGACTATTTCCCTTTGAACTTTGGGGCAGTGAGTGATGAGCATGGGGAGAGATTCCACCAGGATTTTGCAGCTTGGAGAAAAGATACCAAGGGAAATGGAGTCCGTCCATACTTGCTGATTACTGCTGGAATCTCTGCAGGGATGATCCTACTGCAGTTCACAAGAGAAAAGCCAAAAAGTGCAGTTTAGATACTGAACAAAGATGGAACCTTGTTGATTAATCTGATGTAAGAGCTTGTCAGATTTTCATGCAAAAAAACATGAAAATGTTACATGAAAACCAATTAATGAATGGGAAGTTATGTTATTGGTATCAATAAAAAGATACATTTATAATGGTGTGGCGCCATTCTCATTACCAGAAAAGTTATGGAGCATAATCATACACCCCCCCTCGTAATTTTGAATTATTTTGATGCTATTTTTCACATGAAGAATCTTGGAAACTGTAGCTAATTAATATTCACGACAAAATTTTCCTTTATTAGTGACCCAATTCTGCTAAAATTTAGCTACTTTCATTTCCGAGGCTTTCTCCTTGTAGACCAGTGAAATCAGTGTGTATTAAAGCAGAGAAAATAGCTGGAAGTATTGTACAGTCGATGCACAGTATGTAAGCACCTTTATTAGACCACAATTTCAGAGGGAGAGACAAGGCAGGTTTTATTTTAAAAAAAAAACTGTATTATTTCTGCCAAGAACAGAGTGGCTACTAAAGCCTAGCGTCAACAGGCACTATCCAGAAGCGGGAGGTGGGGAGAGGAAGGGGAGAAAAAGGAGGGAGAAGAGAGGAATCGGGAAGAGATAGAAAGAAGTAGGAGTGGGGAAAAGGAAAAGGCCACCTTGGGAACCTCACTCCAGGAGACCCAGATGTTCCAGAGAGGAGGTGAACTCATCCCACCAGAACCAGGTAGAGCACAAATGGGCCACTGTCCCCCTGAGAGAACTGGTGAGGTCTTCCATCTGCCTGATGTCTCAGATCTTGCTAAACCAGAGCTGGATGGTGGGAGGAGAGACCTGTTTCCTGAGCCGGAATACATGCACGTGTCGCATTGACAAGGTGAATCACCACTGAACGCTTGTATCCCTGTAGAGGGCTCGAGTTATGATGGAGCAGAAAAAAGGAGGAGGCCCTGGGAATCTGTGAGTCCGTGAACTTCTGAGTTATGGAGTGGACCCGGGACCAGAACTCTTGGAGTGATGGGCAGGACCAGAAATTGTGGAGCATGTCAGCAGGGGAGGATCCGCACCTCCAGCAGCAGTCACTAGAATCAGGGAAGATCTTGCGTAACCTCTGGGGTGTGCGGTACCAGCGGGTCATTATTTTGTATCCTGATTCCTGATACCTATTACTTATAGAATACTTCAAGGAGAGCAGCAGTACTCTTGATCTCTCACTGGGACTAAAAGAGATCAACAGATCCCGTTCCCATTTGTCCAGGAAAGGTAAAGGTAAGTCAGGAGCAAGGAGCAGCTGATAGCACATCGAAAGGGCTTTTGGCAGTGGCCCCGACGAGGTACACTCCCTCTTGAAGCTCGTAAGTGGGCAAGCCAGCACCACCAGGCGAGGCAGGGAGGAAAGGAAATTAGCTAATTGAAAGTGTCACCAGGACCCCAGAGAAGCCAAGATAGGGTCAACTTCCATCTCGGGGAGCGACGGCCATTTGAGCCCTCAAAGAAAGTGAAGGGCTCTAAATCACTCTTTGCCACCCATCTGTAGAAACTCAGGGTCTTGCAACCCAAGGGAAAAGTCAGGAGACCCAATCACAGGGAGAAGCATGGAGGGGGAGGGAGAGAGTAATCTAGTGTCAAAGATTGCTTGGGCAACCTTCCACATCAGACCCAGCGTTGGGTGGGAACGCCCGAGGAACCTTGGGGCACCAGGGGAGCGTTCTGTGTGGTAGCAGTGAGAAAGACTGTTCAAAGGGCACCCATCCAGTGTGTGTGTGGTGGCACCAATCCAGTATACGCATCAGGTGGGCAGCCAGATAGTAATAGTGGACATCAGGTAAACCTAGTCCCCTGGACTGTTTTGGAAGGCAGAGAAAGGAGTGACATATTCTTGCTGGCTTTGAGACCCACACAAACCTCAAAATCAGGGACTGGATCGATGATAAGAAGCCTTTAGGGATTGAGATGGGCAGCACTTGAATGAGATAGAGCAGTCTCTCATTCTGTTTGGCAACGTTACACCTTTTGGGATCACCGCTATATGAGCAGAGAGCAAGTCAGCCGACAACACCCCAGTATCCCAAACCGAATTAAGGGCACAAACTAAATGAGAGTTGAGAATGGGGGCATATTGCCTATAGTAGAGCAAGGTAAAACCATCAGGGCCGGGGCACTTGCCCGAGTTAGTCTGTTGCATGACCTCTGTGAGTTCTAGTTCCGTTATCGGTCGCTCTAGTAGCTCAACCACCTCAGAGGGCAGTGTTGGGAGGCCAGAGGAGGCTAAGTACGCCCTAATATTGGACAATCGCCGCTTGATCGCCGTCGTTGACCGCGGTTGTGGGAGATTATAGAGAGATGAGTAGTAGGCCTGGAAGTTATCCGCCATTTCCGTAGACAGATGGAGAAGGGTTCCTGAAGGCAATTTCATATCGGGAATAAAGGTCTTAGATCTCTGTTGACGTAACGCATTTGCCATCGATATGCTGCATTGGTTACTGAACTCGTAGAAATGCCACCTACATTTAACTAGCACCGCTTTGGCTCTTTGCAAGCACAGGGAGTCCCTTCGCAGAGTCAGTTGGGCCAACAAGTTTGGGTCGGGGTCCCATTTATGACTCATTTCCAGCAGGTGAATTTGTGTCAGTGGGGAGTGAATCTGTTGAAGGCGTTGGTGCTTGACCGGGAAACTAGCTTGATTAGTGTACCCCTAATATAGGCTTCATGAGCTTCCAAGATTGAATAAGGGGAACACTCAGAGGCTGAATTCAGAGAAAAGTAAGTGCGCAGATCATCTGCAATTTCCCCGAAAGGGCCGGGTCCTGAAGCAAGGTCTTGTTCAAGCGCCAATGCCACTGTCTAGCCTCCGCGGAGCCTACATTCAACATGATTTGTATAGAGGCATGGTCAGACAGGGTGATATTGCCTATGGCCGATCCAGAAACAAGGGGTAGAATAGAGTGCACGTATAAGTCTGCCTAGCTGAGGAGAAGAAGGAGTAATCCTTTGCCGAAGGGTGATGAAGAGAGAGATGGTGGGAGTGGAGGCATTTTTTAATCCGACGCAGCGCCGCTCCTTAGGTTAAAATCCCCTCCAATTATGAGAGCTCCCTCCTTGAAGTCATCCCCTAGAGTTAATATCCTTTCCAGGAATGGGATCTGTGTTTGATTAGGTAGATACACAATGATCAGAGTGACCATCTGCAAGTCTATGTTACCCTTGACCAATAAACACTCGACCTTCCTCCCCTGCATGCATGTCAACATATACCCAAGGCAACCCCCTGGACAATACAATAGAAACCCCCCGGGACCTTTGTCAGGGGAGAAGTTATGGTAAGTCACCGGGTATCTGCAGTCTCTGAGCGAAGGAACATGGCCTAGCCGGAAGTGGGTCTCCTGGAGGAAACCAATATGTGCAGTTCATGCAGCCCCATGGCTCGTTTCTCCAGGATGTTCAGTCCCTTCACATTATGGGAAAGAAGGTGGTAAAGAGGCATTGCAAGGCTGTAGCCAAAGAGAGGGGCGAGACCAAAAAGAGAGAGACATAGGGAGACGAGAAGAAAGAGAGGAGGAAGGAAAGAAAAGAGAGAGGAGAAGGGAAGAGTGGGAGGGAGAGGAAAAGGGAAGAGAGTGGAGGAGAAAAAGAGTGAAAGAGGTTGAGGCAAGTGCAGGAAGGTGAATGGAAGGGAGGGTAGCAGTCAGACAGAGAGGAGAAGAGGGATAGGGAGGGTGTAGGGAGGGGAGCAATAATGGTATCCGAAGTACAAAAAATCCCCCCAAGCCATCCCAGACAGATCCGTGGGGGGGGAATGCTAGTGGGGGAAATAATTCCAGACAGGCCTCCAGAGGCGCTCCAGCAGAGGCACTTATCAGATAGGAACACTACAATTGCACTAATAAGGCAGCAGGAATCCCACCACCCCCTATAACAACATTAAGTAAGTCCCTACTTCAGGGCAGGAGAGGACTCCCCTAGAGGATAATCTCCGGTCCATCTGCAAGGAACATACAAGAACATATGCAAACAATAGATTAAGGAACAGTTGGGTCGGCATTACATAGCAATCATTGGGGACTCCCCCTCGGCAGGCGAATCCCCCAAACCGAGAGGTAGTCACCTCCGATAGGGACTGACCGCAAGTTACCAGGCAGCCGTCCTCGTGTTGCAGTGTACCTATGTGCAACTCCCTCTCAGCAGCACCACAGCAGCACCTAGAGCCAGTCAGCACAAACGTCCAGATCAAAATGAAAACAGCAAACTTTATAAACTAACAAGATTCAAAACAAGAATAATCAGGATACGTCTCTGCAGACGACCCCTCTGTGGAAACCTGCAGCTGAGATAGGCCACACATATCGGGGACCATGTAGAGACGGTGTATGCAGGCCACCTCCAAGTGACCACTAGGGAAACTCCGTCAGGCAGATTCAGGAGAATAATTAGGCCCCAGTCCAGACCTCGTTGTCCATCAAAACTGAACTGTAGGCCCGGGAAGGTGAGTAGAAACAGAAGGAGGCCCTTGGGGAGGCGGTTGTTTCCGTAGAGGATCGGGGATCTGTAGCTCTCCAGGCACGATCAGAGGTGGGCCAGGAGGATCGAGATCTTGAACCTGAAGAACGTGGAGGCCTCGGCAACGGGCGAGGCGCATCAGAAAGGTACACGAGTCAGTCCCCAGGCAAGGAAATCTCCAGATTCAGGAATTCACCCAGGCCAGAGACATCCTTCGGGATGTGTGAAGCAGGAAGGAGGCATTTCCCCTGCAGAAAACCAGATGGAAAACAGATATCCCCAGCGATACATCACTACCACCTGGAGAAGTTGATCCAGAAGTGGACGAAGGAAGAGCCCTGCATCTGAAGGTATTGCGGGAGAGATCTGGGAGGATATGAATCTGTGTCCAGTCCAACTCCACTGGCCTGCGCAACCAGGCAGCCCGTAGGATGGCCTCCTCGCGGGCGAGGGGAATTTGGGTTGCGGTGGCCCGCAGGAGAGTGGACCAGGTCCAGAAGTACTTCAGCAGGGACTGTGCCTTCGATGAGATATGCAAAGATGGCCTGAACCATAGCCAGAAGGTTGAGGGCTTTGGTGACCTCCGGAATGCCACGTATGAGAAGGTTGTTCCGTCTCCCCGTATCTTCCATGTGGAGCTGGGGCGCGGTAAACCGGAGATCCGGCTGCATGGCCGTGCACTCAAGTGTAGAAAGCCTTGTGTCTAGCGTGGAGCACCAGGATCTAACATCCGCCTCATCCGAAGCTAGGTCCTGAACCTCTCGTTTCACCTTCCAGAGATCCTTTCGTATTGTGGCTTCCACCCGGGTGACCAAGGACTCAAAGTCTCGTTTGGTGGGAAGGTATTTCAACAGGGCCCATATCCCCTCAGGGACATCCAAGAGTAAGTCACTGCCGGACTCTTGGTCCGTATCCTGATCTAGATAGAAAAGCTCAGGGGACTGTGATCCAGATCCTCAGGCGAGGCACTGAGGGCCGGAGAGTCCAGTCTGCATGTCCTTTCAAGGAGAGGCGGGTGCAGAGGCTGTGGGTGCTATCTTAGGCCCACCATGGGCCATGGAGGTTGAGGCCCGAGCAGTGAAGAATCGCTGCTTGGACACATCCAAAGACGATTTCTTGTTACCCCCATCCTTGCGGTGCTTAGACATGTCGAATCCGGTATCTGCACAAGGTAAGAGTCTTTGAATATAGTGCAAAATGTATGCTGATGCCTCGGAGCTCTCTAGCTGAACACCTCACTGTGCCATGTCCAGGACACGCCCCCAGATATTGTACATTTTGTGCACTGTATAAAAGCATCTTTATTAGACCACAATTACAGAGAGAGAGATTAGGCAGGTTTTATTAAGAGGTAAACATCAGAGTGTATTATAGAAGAGAAAATAGCTGGAAGTATCATACTGTTAATGCATAGAATGTAAACAGATTTATTAGGCTGCAGTGTCAGAGGGAAAGACGAGGCAGATTTGATAAAAAAACAAAATATATTTTGTTTAGTTGATGCCTTATATGCATTTAGGTTTTATCAAATCAATTTGAAAGGAAGAGATGAGGCAGGTTTTTATTCAAGAAATAAAAATTAGATGGTAAAATTTACAGAGAATAGCAAAAAAAGTTTACAGTAAATGCACTGTATGTAAGCATATTTATTAGGTAGCAGTTTGAGAGGGAGATATGAGGCAAGTTTTATCAAGAAAAAAATATATAGAGTATAATATTGCACAGAAAATAGCCAGAAATAGTGTACATTTTTCTGCACAATATCTAATCAGATTTATTAGGCCACAATAAAAGAAAAAGATGAGTCAGGTTTTGTCAAGAAAAATGCAAGCAAGCAGCTTTATTATGCCACCATTTAAGAGGGACAGGTGAGGCTTTTGATGAGGAACAATGGTTTTTTTATTAAGAAATAAAAATAAGAGTGTATTATTTAACACAAAACAACTATAAATATTGTAGAGTGGCTGGACAGCATTTAAGCATATTTATTAGAGAGACTAGGCAGAAATAAAAATAAGAGTGTATTATTTCCCAGAAAATTGTCAGACATATTGTACAGTTGATGCACAGTATATAAGCAGATTTTTTAGGCCACATTTTATTTTTATTTTTTTCTTATTGAAATATTTTATTAATTTTTTTTCCAAGGAAATACATAAATGACAGAAAAGGGAAAAGAAAAATACATGCCTTAGCCCTTATTATACATGTTACAGAGATGTGTTTGCAACATCAATACAGTATGCTAGTAAAACCAGTAAAATGCAATTATACACTATCTTGCTCTATTCTGATATTATTATTTAAATACCAAGAGTACTCACAAGAGGAGTGCCCCTAGAACCTTCAATCACTGACACTTGTTTACTTTGTTGCTTACCAGAAATCTTAGTTCTAATGCAAATGGTTTTCCCTACTCCTATCTGGATTCTTGAGAAATCATTATAAAGTACCAGTAAAACAGATAGGAGTATAGCCTTGAGGTGGGTTATAGAATGAATAAGGCAAGGCGATAGACAGGGGGAGGGAAGAAGATAAGGTAATATCTCTCAAACTGTCAAAGTGGTATAGGTAGGTATGTATTACATCACGATGCTTTTATTTTCTCAAAGTGGTAACATATCTATATTGGATTTCATCCTGAGGAACAGACGTATGGCTAAAGCAAGAACTCATATCTAAGGTGGTGCCCTATTTTCCATATGATCCAGCCAGGCATCCCATTGGTAATGGAATTTAGATTTTTGGTTTGTTCTATACGCTATCATTTTTTCATGCGTGCAGTTAGATTGCACATGATATATAGTTTCTTGTAAAGAAGGAGCAATAGGTGATTCCCATGAGCTGGCGATGAGGTGTCTGGCTGCCAGTAGGATATGCAAAACAATGGAGAGGTAGTTTTTAGGGAACAAAAGTATGTCAATATTTAATAAGGCTAATAGTGGCGAAGGTTTAGTGATTATGCCAGTTATAGTAGCTATTAATTTGAAAATCTAATTCCAAAAAAGTTTTATATTGTTGCATGACCAGAAGATGTGGGATAAACTCCCTATTCGTCCACAATTTCTCCAACAAAGTGCCATTTGTGAAGGGAACATTTTGGATAGATGATATGGAGTAAGATACCATCTGGTTAAGATTTTATAGGATATTTCCCAGTTTGTAATACATTTAGAGTATAGAGTATTGGCTTTAATAGCTCCTAGGCCACATTTTAAAAGGAGGCTTTATCAAGAAAAAAGATTGGAATGTGCAAATTCACAAACAGTAGCCAAAAATATTGTGCTGTCCATGCACAATATGCAAGTCACTTTCTTAGGCTGCAATTTAAAATAGAGAGATGAGGCAGGTTTTATCAAAATATACATTCAACAATATTAATTTTAGTGACAATACCAAACAATTATGTACGTTTGCTGGAGAGTATATAAGCAGATTGAATGTAAATGGGATAGATGAACCAATTTTTCAGATCTTGAAATAACCATTAGTGTGTTATTATTTCAGTCACAGTGAGACAATATCCACAAACCTTTTGAGTGCCAGAACACTGGAATTGGTTGCAAACTAGGAGAGAAAGAGCATTATCTACCCTGCAGCAAACATTTTACATTTCACAGCTGAGGCTTAGCTGTGGCACATTATGTATGGCACCTGTACAATGCCGGAGTAGTGAAACATGGCAGGACAGACCACAGGAGATGGTAATGGTAGCAGAAGCAGGTAATAGTGGCAACCAAGCAGGAGTGGCAGGAACTGGTAATGGTGGTAGCCCAGGAGAGGTGGCAGGATTTGATATTAGTGTCAGCAGCAGGTTACATGAGGTGGTAGTGGGGCAGTCCAGCAAAGGATGCAACACCTGGAAATGGTCACCAAAGCTAGTAATGGCGGCAGCAGCAAGAAAAATGGGGTAGGAGGAACTGGTAAATATGGCAGTCCAGCAGAAGTGACAGGAGCTGGTAATAGTGGCAGTGGAAGACCAGGAGAGATGGCAGGAGCTGCTAATGGTGGTAGGCCAGCAGTGGTGGCAGTAGCTGTCAATGGTGTAATCTACCTTTTCTTTTTTGGGCCAGATTCCAAGGAAACATGTAATCATTAGCATTAACTAAAATGTTTTCTAATCATTACTGATCCTAGACTGGTTTATTTTAATGAAAGTGATCCTGTCCACAGTGTCAAGGGACAGGTGGATTTGTCTAGCTGTACAAAACAGCCTGCTGGGCTAGAAGCGCTCTCGGAAAGCAAGCTCCAGCTTGTACTCTGCAAGCACTGCCCAGTGTTCCAGCATGGACATCCAATAGTGCTTAAGGTCCTCACTTCTAAGAGTGTTTGCATCAGCTCTGGACCCCAGCTAATCTGCAATCCTATGATTGAGGCACTGCCTGTGACTCCGGCCTGCAGCTGGGCCTGCCCACTGTAGTAAAATAATTTTAAAATGTCACTGAGATACCATCATTGCTGCTTCTCCTTTCTGATGTGGTGAAAAGAACCCAAGTTACCCAGAGCCTGTTGTCATTCCTTACTCATGCAGATACTAATTGATGGACCACTGCTGCTGGTGCTGCCAGTGCTGCCAGTGCCCCATGGTGAACATTTCAGAGTGTGGGTATATTGAATATCAGGCAAGTTGGCTGGCTGCTGTAGTTATTGCTGTATTTCACCCTCTTGCTTTTGAAGAGCTTCTAGAATCTCTGGCCCACTTTGGCTCCTATCCTTCTGGCACAGCAGCTGCAAAATAGCATGTCAGTCTTTTGCATGATCTGTTGCATAGGACCTGGGTCACTTAGGGATATTGGCGGTTCTGAGGAGCCACTAGAAGAGTTAGTAGAGGTGATTGCCAAGATACAGGACACGGGGCAGCACCACCAACTCAAATGGTATGTCTCATCATGCATTCTACCTAGCTCCCAGCAAATTTACCCAGTGGGCCATATAGAAGATTGAAGTCCCTGCCCATGCTGTACAATATGTCAATAAGCATGTGGTCCACAACATAGAGAAATGCTGGTGGAGGGCAAGGATGACCTTCTAGGAAAAACAATGGCAGATGAGTAACTGTCACTATGGTCCAGCACAGACCATAAACTGAAAGAAGGGGTTGAATCCATCAGGTGGAATAGAAGCAGCTGTAAAGCTAGCAGTTTTGCCAAGCCGGCATTGAGATGCTGGACATGGGAGTGATAATGTTTTCTTCCATTCAAGCAGTTACAAAGCAGACTCTTGGCTTGTCAGGGATTGCCAGGTGGGGTCAGGAGACTTACAGCAAGGTTTAAGCCTATACCTGGCCCTACTTTGCATGTTCCCATGCTGACCCTCCTCCCTGCTTGATGTTCTATGAAGTAAGCCTTAAACCCCTTGTCAAAATTACCTCCCTATCACTTGAGGCCCCAGATGATGCAGCATATGCAGATGGAGAATCTTGTGGAGTGGGGAAGAGTTAGAGGTGGAAATGGAAAAAAGAGGAGTGTGGGCCTTTTGCTGCCTACCAGTATCATTGATATGCTGCTCCAACCGAGTTTTGTGGTGCAGAATCATATGTCCTCTCATGCATTTGGTACCCAAATGACTGGTAGGTTTGCCACAACTGATATTCTGCACACATAGGCTGCAAACCACAATGCTGCTGTAGGCAATGCATGTGAAAAAGACCCAGACTGCTGAGCTATGTGGAGAGGCTCTGGGGATTGCAGTGGTCTCTACCCATAGGGCAGTTCCATCTAGTGGAATGGAATGGCTGCTCCCTCCAGTCCTCTGCAAGCTACATCTATCATTGTTCCTCAATTAAATCCTGCCTCGCTGCTATTCTGCCTCTCTCTAGCTTTGCTCTTCTACAATCTCAAACACAAGGTATGGTCAGCCACTATGTAATCCCCATCCTAATCATTGCTTGAGCCTACTTGGAAGTAAGCTGCAGGAATATTACAGCCATGCTGCCCAAAGTTACCCTCCTCTATGCTCCTGGTGCTCCTTCCTCAATATTTCTATACACTTAATTTTTGCTCATTCCCCTGCAGACGTTTACTGATGTTGTGCTGAAATGATTAATCTTACTTCTCATTGCCAGTTTGAGGGGCTACAGCAGTAATAGCTGTAGACGGCATATTGGCAGCTGCTGGGGAATCTGTGCTGCTCTGCTCCTTGGAGGAGGCTTGGTTAGCCAATCTATGACATCCTC
This sequence comes from Nanorana parkeri, assembly GCF_000935625.1. Lineage (NCBI taxonomy): Eukaryota > Metazoa > Chordata > Amphibia > Anura > Dicroglossidae > Nanorana > Nanorana parkeri. The sequence continues at coordinate 1,070,855 of NW_017306517.1, read as the reverse complement.
CATTTGCTGTATAGCATGCCCCACTGACAGAACAAAAGGTAGACAAGCCCTGCCTCTCAAAGGTGTGGCTCTACCACCGTTGTGTCTAGCAGATGCAGAACCGGCTCCCCCCTACTAACTGCCTGTAAAGAACCTCTGCCTCTCTCTTCAGGCCTCCTAGAAATGATGAATATGGAGGATTTCCTAACTTCATTATCAGCCGTGACATAGGGGAATTGAGAATGTGGTACTGGTTCACTAGACCAGTCTTTCTCAAGAAGGTGTCTTCTGGCTACCTCAAAATGTTTGCACAGAGGCACTGGGACTGCGAACTTGGGTGTGAAGGGGGACTGAGGACTGTGGTGTCAAGGGAGAACTGAGGACTCTGATGTTAAGTCAGGACTGAGGACTTGATGTGAAGGGGGCTCCTGGTGTGAAAGAGGTACTCCAGTAGGAATGGGGGCATTCTTATATAATGGGAGTTCCTAGTATGAAAGAGGTTGATGCTGATTTGAAAGGGGGGGCTCCGATGTGAAGTGGGTTCCTAATTTGAAGAAGAGACTCCTGATTTAAAGTGGGGTGCTCTGGTGTGAAAGGTGGACCTCTGATGTAAGGGGTGTTTATGCAAGGGATCCCTCCTGAAAACCTTTACCAGACCCCTATCTCAGAAAAATTTCTGAAATGGACTTTGGAGATACCACAACTCATTTGTGCATACTTTTAAAGGGTGCCGTGATGGAAAAAAAGTTTAGAAATGTTGTACTAGACTATACCACACAAGTATGTAATGATGTGCTGCAAAAAAAGGGGCAGTTTGGCCTGGAGACTTGGCAATAAAAAAGACCATATCACAATTATATTTAAATAAAATATTTCTCCCCAAAGCAATAAATCGTAAAACACTAAACCCCAACTCAGAAACTCTAAACCACAACCCTATATTTGTGTCCTTTTATTTAACCACTCCATGCAGGCTCACATAAATACAAGAACACGGCTGCTGCTGTTTTAAATAGCAGGTGATTGCTGTTTCTGTACAAGTGATCCGGCCTCTGTACATGCGTCGGATTGATTGTACAGTGCGGCTCTGTGTCCCCCTCCTCTTCTGCTGGTGCTGCCGCCAGCTTCCCCAGGCTCCGCTGTCCCCTGTGCAGGCCCAGGACCAGCAAGGCAGGTCTCCCCTGAGGGATCTCTCCTTCAACTACTGGACCCGGATTTGATGTGCATTACATCACTTCCAATGCCAATGTGCACATTCTCTGGCTCCTAGAGTCAGAAGAAGAAGCTGGTGAAGCAGATCTCTGCTTTATCAGCTTCTTTGGAGACCCTTGGTGAGTTTAGGGGTCTGAAAGACCTCTTATGTCTTCATAAAGTGGACCTGTCACATCCTATTTGTTATTTCATAGGGGGTTGTTAGCCCCCTATGTGATAGCAATAAAGTTGAGTGTAAAAAACACAAAAAATATGCCAAAAAGTTTTTTGAAAGGCCTCCACCCCAAACAAGCGTCGGATGCGCCTACATGCAAAAATGAAAATTGCACCACACATGTTACATATCTAAGCAAGCATGTGAGAGCAATAATTCTAGGGCCATCAATCACTGTTAACACTAAACTGATGAGTAGTAAAAGCGTTTAAAGCATCGCCTATGGGAAATCTTGGGTATAGTAGTTTTTTGCGGTTTCCTGGACGCACGCAATTTTAAGGCTTGACATGTTTGTTATCTATTTACCCGATGTGACCCTGGGTATGGCACATAAGAAAACCCCCATTGTTGGCCCTTCTATGCCAACTCACCACAGGTCAAGACCAGGAAATGCATTATTTGTAATTGGTTGCGATAACAGCAAATGGTCACATTAGTTCACATATTTTTTCAAAATTGAAAAACAACCTAAGCTGAATCCAAAGTTCATCCATAATAACTAGTATTACTTAGCAGATGTAGCAGTAAATAGCAAGTGCTCTATGCCTACTTTCCTTGTACTTGCCCTGGGTACCCATTTTCCAGGTAAGTCAGCTTCTCATCATATTACCGGTATATATGTTGGTATTTTTAATACATTCTCAGTTTTCACAACCTCCTTTGATTTTGTGGAAGATTTAATGCCCCCATCACCAGTGTTGGTTTTGTTTACAGCATATATAGTACAACTAGGGATTAGTGGAGATTAGGATGAAGTAAAATTCATGCTCTGAGGATGAGTTCTTGGAAAATATGAAGAGAAGGAGAGCAAATGGTATCATGGTTTATTGTCACAGTGTTAGATTTAAATTCTTGCTGTGACATACAACTATCCGTTCAAAAATATCAGCTGCTCTGCTTGTATTAATTACTCTATTGCTACTTTGCAAAATGCTTGGGAACTAAATAGAGTCATATTTGGTAATTGCTATCTCTAATCGTTGCTCCTGTTTGTGTAAATATGTATTTTAAAGTGCACATATACAGTACCTATAACAATTTTAGTGAGTAGGTCCTTGTTATTTTGATCATTTTCAACAAGATGGCAAGAAAATTACATCCAGTTTAATTATAATGTAATTACATATTTGTGTTCTAGGGTGGAAGTTAAATCCTGTTGTTGGTGCAGTTTACGGTCCTGAATTCTATGCAGGTAAGATTTCAAAGATTTCAAATGTATTTGTTAATGCAAACAAATTCAACTATTAATTGGAAGTTGATGAAGGTACCTGCTGAAATGTGGCATCAGCATCGTTAGGATTGTTCTAGAGCACTAATGACCTACATAAGATCTTATAAAAAAAAGTAGCCTTGGTAGCTCTCCACTTTCAACAACTAACAGACTTGTGAACATAAGTAGACCTTAACTCAAAATACTTACCTCTTCTCTGGAGAGGGGTTCCCTGTAAAGGCTATCTTACTTATATGTTCATGTTTGCTGCGGTGAAGGACAAAGTCTGTGAGAGGCAATTGCTCCAATTTGTTGTCTCTGCCTAACTAATGAGATCCACTAATTGGAATTGGGAAGTGATTGCAGAGACTCAGCTCTACAAGAGAGGTACATATTTTGAATTTAAGTCTAGTTTAACTTTGGAGCTTATAGCCTGATTGTATAATTTATGCAAAATCATATCATACAGGCACAGATGGCTTGATTTATCAAATGCCTTTAATCGGTGCAGAACTTGTTTTGTAACATCACTAAACAATGTCTGTTAAGTATCGCGGATTCATTAAAATCATTGCTATAAAATTTGTATGCAATAATAAGTGATCCATACAAGCTATACTAAATCATGCTTGTGAATTTTCCATTTATTTTAAGCAGGTATTAGGATTAAAATCATTATAAAGCCTCTGTATTTGATGTTTTCTCCACAACCACACCTTTCAGCTGCTGGGAGCAGAAGAAGCCATCCTGTGTAATCTACAAGTTAAGTTGTAGCTTATGTAGAACAATGGACTCTTTCCAAGGCTCATGCTTGGCGATTTGTTCAGCACTGCCACTAGGAGTGAGTCACATGCTCCTCTATACCTGAAAGTATTAGGTTGTTTCACTCTTAGCAGCTGAACAGAGTGCACAGGTAAAGCAGACATTTGCTCTAAAAACACTAGCCTGGCATACCAGATACACAGATAGGTATCCCTATGGTTAATATCAGCAAGTATACTAACCCTCTTCCATGCTGAAATCACCCTGTCTAAATACACAAGGAAAGTATGTTTTTACTGGAATCTTGGTGTGTTACTGTATGTATATTGTTTCCAGATCTGTGCAGAAATTCAGTGTAAAATGTTGCCTCTGTGCAGGAACTTCCTGTAATAAAGACCAGTCTCTGCTGCTCTCTTTCCTTGTGCAGAGTGACTAGTTTTATATCTGCCCCTTCCTGTAGTGTTCTGTGGGCATCATGTAGTGGATGGAGCTGTTCTCTCCCACAGCTCTGCACTCTACGCAGGTTTTGTACAACACAGTGGTGAGGTCACTGCTACTTTTACAAGGTATTATCTGGGTTTGAAAAACATTTGGTGCACACAAAGTGGATTTGTGTCCTTTGCTGCTGTTGAGGAATATAATCAAAACGCTACTGTATTTTATGTATCAAATTAATACTAAGAAATATTTTTGCAGAATAAAGTTTTTGTGCTCTGTTCAGCTTGGATATCTGTGCATCAGCATGAAAGGGTTTCAAGGATGTCTTTTACTAAATCTGGTGTAAACTAGCAGTATAAATATGGTTTGTAAAGAAATCCGCTTACCTAAAGTGTAACCATGGAAAAAATCAATAATGACATATATGATGTAGTCTGCCAATAGCATTACCACAGTAGTTGTTTTTTTTAAGACTCACCCATGTAACAGTTTTATAACCTGTTGCTCGACAGATCATTTTTTTCCTTTTCCTATAACAGGCCAAGCTGTTCAGCAGAAGTGGCAGTTGTGGAGAAGTTGGGAAAATGATATTACACTTGTGGGGGTGCTCACATCAGTTAACTTTTTGTCTTTAGCTTAAAGTCCTTTTGAAAATAAATTTCAGCCTTAGACTGCTCTATCCACAAGGTGACAATGCTGTTGTGTAATTCCCCATCAGAAACAATATTTTTATTATAACCCATCTAACTTTACACCTTCAGTAAGCATGATACATATTCTCCTCCTCTGTGTTGCTCCCTTCCCTCCCCCTACCTGTACTACTTTAAGAAGAATATTTGTTGTTTCAGCAGTTATGAAGGAAACACACTCAGCTTTAGACCCTCAGGCATGTTCCGCATGTATGTTCAACTGACAACTGGGGGGAGCCAGCCGCTTGTCACGGCTGGCCCTGCCAAGTTGTTGTCATTCAATAACAGCCCAGCGTGCTCAAGGATACTGGGCTGTCATTACATGACAGCAACTGGGCAGAGCCGGCTGTGATGTCACAGCTGGCTCCACCCATTTGCTGTCCTTCAATGACCGACCAGCATCCCCAGGTTATTTGAGGACACTGGGCTGTCATTAAATGACAACAACTGGGCAGAGCTGGCCGTGACGTCACGGCCGGCTCTGCCCAGTTGTTTTCATTTGTCTGACGCCTGCAAGAAGACTGTGGCAGGTGGTGGCCAAATGTAAACATTTGGGTAGAGCTAGTGGTAATTTCATCGCTAGCTCCGCCCAATTGTTTGTATTTCCTATATGGTTACCAGGTAACCAGGGACGCTGATCTGTCATTACTCTCCCAGACGCTTCGGGAGTCTCCCGCTATTAGATAGCTTCTCCCGGCCACCCGGGAGAGAAACACTTTCTCCCAGAAAGGTTTACTCTGCTCAATCCAGCAGAGTAAATCTTTCCCTGCTCCGTTTTTTCTTCTGACATCGGAGCCGCTGGCCGCCGTCAGTCAGAGAAAAACAATAGCATTGCAATGCATAGCCACATTCCTATTGGCTATTTCAATTTGCAATAGCCAATAGCAAACTAGCTATTGCAACCGCCCACTGCTGCTGGGAGGGGACCTGAAGTTCTCCATCAGGTCCCCTTCTAGTGATTGACAGCAGCAGAGGGCGGGTGCAGTAGCTAGTTTGCTATTGGTTATTGCAAAGTGAAATAGCCAATAGGAATCTAGCTATGGTGTTTTTTTTTATTCTGACAGCAGCATAACCGTCCGGCCAATAGAAAACAGTTGGGTGGAGCTAGCTGTCACTGCTAGCTCCGCCCAATCGTTTTCCATTTTGTTTTCTACTTTTTTAAACTATTTTTCTATTCTGCTGGGTACCATAGAGGTACGGCGGCATTCGGCTATTCACTCACTGCTGTTCGTTATCTATGAGAATAGGCCGAACAGCAGCGAGTAGCCTGCCAGATGTTGAATCGGTTGAGTCGAACTCCTTCTGCACTTCGGGTTGGCCGAACATGCTGGGCATGTTCGCCCGACCCGAAGCCACACGAAGCAAGCTGATGTATGGCTGAAATCAGCCGTACAAGCCTGAAGTGAATAGCCAAACGGCGTTCGGCTCACTTACTTCGGGTCGGTTATTCACTCGGCTGCTTACGGCAGCTTAGTGAATAGACCCCGTAATGTTTTTCTGTGTTGCATTTATGTGATGTGGGACAACTGGCAAACACAGCAATAATTAAATGTGTATGTCTGGAGTTCAGCTTTAATGTCACTTTAATTATAAGAAAGTACACTGCTTTCATATTTGTATATCTTTATTCATGGATTCATATATTTTTGTAGGTCAAAATAACTTCAAGACAAGATGGTAAGGAGGGCCCTGCCCCTGAGGGCTTACAATCTAGCAGGGAGGGGGAAGTGATACATGAGGAGGTAGCTGTGTGGGGATGAATTGTCTGATGTGATGGTTGTGCCATTGGGTTGAGGCAGCATAGGCTTCCCTGAAGATATGAGTCTATGAAAAGACCCATATACTAGGGAGAGTTTGATCCTCCACATATCTGTTTCTGATGGGTTGAGTTTTGCCAACATCTATTCTTCAATGAGATACTGTACTTACTGCTTCTGCTCCCCATTACAGTTCCCAGCCATGATGAACAGGAAAACCAACATGTAACATGTTTGGATGCTTCTAGATGCATATTAGGTTAAAGAATTTAACGATTTTTAAAAACTGTGTGCCTATCTAGTAGCTCATCATACAGGGGTGGCAGTCTTCTTTTCCCCAGTGGACAGTAAAATGGTGCACTTAAACCCCTCCCAAAGCATCCTCTTCCTATTGGGCATCAGGGGTGCAGAACATAACAATTGCAATCATTATTTTATGCTGGTGTTTTTTGGGGGACCACTCCCAACTCTCTCTAATGCTGAAGGGAAGTTGGCAGCAGCTGAATGGCAAGGTTGTTGCTGACACACACAAATAGGTAGTTATAAACAAGCAGGGGACAAGAATACTGTAACTCTCCATACACAAATTGTCAGCTCTTCCTAAAGTACTCTAACACACTGACAAATGGCTGCTGGGATCCTACCCTTTTATAGTTAGAGGGCTGACACATAACAAAGTATCCATTATAGACTCAAAGGCTATGCAGTGCATTATATTTACAAATAATTCTGTTTGCCAAATTCCTGCATCAATTCACTTACACTGCAATCCCCAAACATGCAGGATCCACTGTGAGCTCATGGCAGGGCAAAACCAAATCTCACCCCTAATTATAAATAACTGAAGCTGGTGCCTGCAGGCACTTTGTATCTACAAAAGCACTAGTGAAAAGTGGGGGGGGAGGAGAGGGTGGGGGGGAAAAGTAAGAAGGAGGAGAGGAGGGTGGGGTGGGGCTGGTAGTCTTCAGCCATAATGACAAAGAGCAACAACGTGTAAAATGTATTGGGGACCTGAAATCAGATGTAGAACTGTATTTTAGCCAACAGAACCAAATGATTCACAATTTGGAATTCTAAGAGCTGGCAATATCTTCCATGATTGTAATGTTGTTTATTTGGTCAAACCAGTGTTTTATTGTTAGTGGTTTAGATTGTTTCCACAGTGCTGGATGACATTCTCAGGTTGCATCACCATTTGGATTATGATTAAACTTTTGAAGGGGACAGAATTGTGGTAAAGTAGCAAGAAGTGAAGTTATTTGGGATTGGTATATCCATATATTTTTGATTAATGTTCCTAAAAGTTGCTGAGTGTGGGAAAGGACCAAAACAATTGTAATAAGTCACCTGGTAAGTATGTGAGGTGTTGATTTTGTACTCATATTCTTGGTATGTATTACTAATAATATTGTTCCCATTACTAATACTAATCTTTTTCCCATTTGGCCATAAAGGGAAGTGGAAGGTCTCTGATTAGAATGGTTTCAATGTTAAAAGGAAGATGAGTGGGGATAAATGACACCCCTATCTCATACCATTGTTGATACAAAAAAAGTTGAAAAGGGTGCCATTAACACAGACTCTCACAGATAGGCATTAATACAAGGATTGTATCCAGGAAAGCATGTGGGAGGCCTAGGTTAATGGATTCCAAAGTAAGGTGCAAGAAGGACCAGACAACACAGTTGAAGGCCTTCTCTGCATTTGTAGAAGTAGGATATAGGGGTGTCCCTTGACAGGGTCGAGTAAAGGATATTCCGCACTCAGGTGTTTTTGTCTTTCATTCTCATGTGGGCATTAAGCCCACTTGGTCTGGGTGAATAGTATGATGTAGGTGAGGTAGCACATAGCCAGATGTTGGATCAGCTGAGCCAAAGCTCCGGAAGCTATTCGGCTATTTTGCTCCAGCTCGGCAATTCTAACTCCTTCTGCACTTCGGCTCATGCGAACATGCAGAGCAGGCAGCCAATGTACGGCTGATTTTAGCCGTTGTTTGGCTGAAATCAGCCATACAAGACTGAAGTGAATAACCGTGTTTGGCTCACTTCACTTTAGCTGGGTTATTCACTTGGCTGCCTTTGGCAGCTTTGTGAATAACCCTTTAGTCTTTTGACTAAAATTACATTTTAGTTTTAGTCATATTTAAGTCAACTGAATTATTTTAGTTTTAGTCTAGTTTTGTTGGCTAAATCTCCAGCATATTTAGTCGGAGGTACCGACCAGAATAGCTGAGCCGAATGCTGCACTGTGGATGTTGGATCGTCTGAGTCGAACTCGTTCTGCACTACGGTTCAGCCGAACATGCAGAGCATGTTCAGCTGACCGAAGGCAACCGATGTATGGCTGATTTTAGCAGATGTATGGCTGCAATCAGCCGTAGAAGACAAAAGAGGATAGCCGAACCACGTTCAGCTCTCTTCACTTCGGCTGGGTCATTCACTCGGCTGCCTTTGGCAGCTTTGTGAATTACCCTTTAGTCTTTTTACTAAAATAAAATTTAAATTTTAGTCATATTTAAGTAAACTGAATTATATTAGTTTGTCTAGTTTCGTCGGCTAAATCTCCAGTAGATTTAGTCGACTAAAATCTACTGGGTTTATTTAAAGTGTAATGCATTATTCAGACAACTCTCTAGAATTTCCAAACTCTTATATTCCTGGGGTAAACCTCTATTAACCTGTTATTGCTTAAGTTATTAAGGTTTGAACATGCAATACAGACACAGATTTAGCTGTTGTGATACAGAATGAACTTAAAATTAAATAAAACCAAGTTTCATAAACAAACAAGAATATTACTTCTTCACAAACAGAAGTGAAACTTTAAAACATATAAGAAAAACCTGTAAACTGTATTGACTGTAATGCCATTGCACATATTACCTAAATATAAAAACTTTACCAGCTGTTAATAATGAAAGCAAGTATCAAGTAGCTCAACACAGCAAAAAAGTTTCTAGCACAGGCACAGTATAATGAAAAGGTCACAAGCTACAATGCCATTAGTGCATGGAACTGTAACAATCACTACTCTGATGGATTAGTAACCGATGGAGGAGCATTCTGTGTGGTTTGCAGACATTGATCCAGGCAGCAAGAGACCATTGGAGCCTACATCTCAGCCAATCTATCTGCTGATAGAGTTAGGGGACTGGGGCTTTGGTGGAGCTCCACGAGAACTGAAAGTCCAAATAGGTAAATGCAATAGTGCCTCGCATTTTCGTTGCGTTTTTGTTCATCAAAGAAAATTGCATTTGTACTTTCATCATTGTTTTAGTTCTATTAACTTTGTTTTAGTTTAGTTTTCATTTAGTTTTCATCCCTGAAAACATGCAGTTTATGAAAACTATGATGAAAGTGTTTTGTCAACGAAATTAACTCTGCTATGAAGATCATAAATTCCTAAGATACCTGTTCTGGGCTATAGAAGAACATGTGGGGGTTCCCTAGTGGGTATCCAAGTTGCCATAACACTCCCAAAAAGGGTGACAAATAAGTAGAGTAGTCCCCTACAATTGGTATGATGGGAGCAGCAGCTGGGAATCCCAGTTGGTCAGAGTAGGGAATATCAACAGTCTTCTTTAGTGGATTAAAGAAGCAATAGGGGGAGCAACTGAAGCACCCAATCTCCCCACCAACACATATGGCGAAGGTCATCCTGTGGGCATCTCATTGCAAGGTCACTTCTAGAAGTGGTAATCTAAAAGAATCCCCTAGAGTCAGTATGATGGGTGGCACAAATGGGCATTCTGGGTGGTTAGGTTGAGGGGCATCAGCAGTCTCCCTCATAAAGAGGAAAACAGGTAATGAGAGAACCTAGTCCCCCAATGAACCTGTCAATGTCACAAAAGTTGGCTTGATAAGCTCCTGTAGGTTCCAACCCATACAGGAGCAATGCACCACAGCTGCCACGCCTGAATTGGGAACCAGGTGCTATGGGAAGAGACAGTAAATGGATCTTACCAGAGGGATCTGCAAACCCCACTACTGGGGTGAACATCAATGTTGGGTTCACTGGGGTGGCACAGTGAAGGCACAGGAGATTTGAAAACGCTCTGAAAGTATGAAAAGGTAGTTTGCTGAGCTGCAGGTCTGAACCACATACAGAGGAGACTGGGGCCACCCTGGCTTTTCCTAGGCCAGAGGTTGCATCTGTCGATTGTGGAAAATATTTGTGTAAATCCATATCTGCTGCTGCTTACTGCTGTCTTCTCTGTACCTAACCCTCTTGGACATGCCATTTATTTGGCTGAAAATCAGGTACAACTGCTCCTAGTCAGTAAATGCTGTGGTGCAAAACCCTAGAGCTCCGAAGCAATTTTCCTTCTGCCCAGCAGAATAAAATTGAAGACAAAATGCTGAACAGTTTTAGGTAACAAAATAATTACAATTACTTCCTTTATGAAAAAAAATGCTCATAAATTAATGGATTATAAAATAATGGTAACGTTTTATAATTGTTGGCTTTACTTGAATGTACAGCCCAGCTTTAAACTATCTTCCCACAGAGGGCAAAAAGTGTAAACATATTTGATACATTAAAATCAATTTTTCAATAGTTCCATAAATAAATTAGCTAATTTTGCACATTTGCCCTAACATTAATTTTGGCTTTTAATTATAAAATGGCAGGTTATTGATTTATTTGCTTAGTTACTTAAATTTCCAAATGTAGTTTTATTGTTGACACATGGTAGGCATTTGCATTGTCCAATGGCAATCTACAATTAATATTAGATCAATATTCTTTTAAAATTATAAATTATGTTTCTTTCCTTCACACTAACTGAAATATGCTATGTGGCTACTCTACAAACAATGCATACTGAAATAAAGCTTCTTCTACATTAAGGTTTAGCTGCTCAATATTCAGTTGAATAAACTGCATGTCTGCATTCACCATATGTTGCAATGAGCTAAAATAATTATTTAACTGTAACTATTTCATTCTAGTCTATGACTTATATATGATAAAATGCTAATTATCTTCTAAAAGCTGTGTTCACCTCAATCATCCAATCATATGCAAGTAATAATTCAGCTTTTTTTTTAAATTTTCCTTGCATGCAACAAGGTATTTAAGGTGATCTTCAATATGACTCACTAAGCTAAATTACCATCCACTTTACAAGTGAACAGTCCCTGTTTATACCCCTATAAAATGTGAAAGTTTTTCTGGCTTAAACTAAGGGTATTTATACCAATAAATTATAGTAGATAATGCTCATGCATTAAAACAAACAAATCAAAACTAAATGCTAATTAAATGTAAGAAATTACAACAAAGTATACATATTTTGTCAAATGATCCTTGGTAGCATAGATTCATTTACTTTGATTTAAAGCATATCTAAACCCAAAGAATAAAGAATAAAGAATATCTAAACATATGAATATATTGCAGCTTACTGGTTCTTAGTTGTGTTCCCGTAACAAGCTTCCTGTTCTAGAGTGACAATACTCCAGCACTGTACTGTATCTATACAAAAGTAGCATTATAACCCTTGGACAGAACTATAGTAACCTCCTCTACTCCTCTTTTTCATGACATAGAGGATAAGGGTTCTGAGAAATAGCTCAGAACAATGTAAGTGACAAAGGTGCAGTGCAAACAGAGAGCACAGGAAATGATCTGCTGACAAGGTTTCTGGAGAGTCAACAGGTTTTTTTTGTACTTATCAAACAGATATGACGAAACTCTTTCAATTATTTATGTAAAATACCAAAATAACAATAATATGGGATGTAAATTGTTGGGATTTACACTCCCTTTAAGATTCTGCCGATGTTAGTGCCTCAATATGCTACCTTTGTGTCCTTATATCGTGTGATCTGAACCTGGAGCACCATGTTACTGCTTTTTTTCAAGCTGATAGGTAAATGTATGCTCCCTTTTTTGCCTCCATCTCCATCATCTGATGGAGTAAACCTCACCTTTCAATTTCAGAAAATTGAAAACATATTTCAGAGACCGTAGTTGAGTTAACCCTCACCAGTCATGTACAGCTGAGTGTTAAATCTATATATAAATATATTCATTATATAGCGTGTAGTTGCTTCTGTAGTTAATGCTCTACATGTGTGTGTATAAAGCTGTCATTATTTAAGCAGATGTAAATGTTATCCCCATGTTCAGACAGGTAGTCAGGCAACAAACACAGCCGCTGTCAAGTCACTGAAATAATTGGTGCCCGCTTTCCACAGAGGATGACAGTAACACAAACTTTACTGCAATTATTGCCACCAGGCTAGCCGAGTTGAAGAAACATACAGGCTGGGCTATCATAAACTTCAAAATCATAATATTTCCTTAAGACAACCTCACTGCTTATAAATCTGTAACTGGAGAGCCTACTGCAGGATGGACTCTTGGAATGACAAATGCTTAGTCTCTATTCTAGACGACAGTCTCTGATACTCTGTTAACACTTATCATATGATAGATCCGCTGTTTTCTTCGCCACATAGATTTTCTGGTGTTCTTCTCTATCAGCACATGTGTGTTTCTTTTAAAGCCCACCAGCCCAGCTGCCTCTTAAAGTGACCTTTTTAGGAGACAGGCTACCCTTGTTACCAAAAATTGCATGTAAGAGGGACTCCTATCACTGCCTTACATACATGCAGTATATTCTGCTACTGGGAACATACAACATGTTATTCTAAGTTGAACATGGGAAGGCTGGTGGGATACAAATAAAATCAACTCCTTAACCAGACACTAAGAATGAACTAAACTGAGAGATTGTATTCCCAAACATTTCTGTGAAAATCAGCATATTTCCACAAAATGTCACCATTTTGGCAAAAATGCATTGGATTCAATGAGGAAGGCAAACATAAGGTTTTTTTTTTAAAGGTGCTGTTTGCTTTACATGGCTTATGTTGATGGCAAAACTTGTAGTTTTCAGTGAACTCAATTTCATTCAAAAGCACTCTGCTTATCCCTACCAGACACCCAGAATATTTTGCTCTCCGTATGAATCCTGCTTTAAAATAATAGTCAATCAATGCTTTGCCTGTGGCTACTGCAAGCAATACCTCCTGTGATATGCTTAGAAGGAGCTATGGGCACAACACTTCTATGTTGACATTCACATACGTATTACTTCTGGGTTTTTTTTCAGAGTTATATTGGCAGTTTAATCCTTTCACTGATAGGCCCTGCTCTCCACTTTTAACCTCAGATGGCCAGACCATTTTTTTTATTTTTCATGTTTTTTATTATCTTTTACAATTTTTTACTCTCAGCTTTGATAGTTTCTAAAACACCTCCCACACCAAACATTTTCTGAAAGGACTGGACCTGTAGTATAACAAGATGATGTTGCTAATTTTGTATATCCCACAATCATTAGCACTATACTAAAATCATCATTAGAGCATGCAAATACAATATAACTTACAAAATTCCTACTAAATATAAAACAGAATAAATAGCAAATATTTGTGAATTTTTAATTCTGCCTTTTTCTAAAGTGGTGAAAATTAAAAGTATGCAAAACTGTAAAAAAGTGACTCATGCTAAAGAACTAGAGGTTGACTTTACATCTATGTGTTGTAGTAACACCGGATCTGCAGTACTATGTGTGTGTTGCGTTGGTGTGCATTGCAATAAAATTATTCAGCCATACTTTTTTTGCAATGCATTGTGTTAGGGTAGTGATAACCTTTGCATGTGCAGTAGTGGCTGGTCTGTACTGCCACTACCATGCATGTGCGGTATATCACCCCCATATTGCAATATTAGAAATAAACTGGCAATATCCTGAAACACCATCCTGCACTCTAGATAAAGAGATGTACAGCATATTGCACATGCTTGGACAGATAATGACTTGTACTGCACATGCATGGGGATATGCAATACAGTACAGCGAGAAAAGGCAAACATGTAAGGGATTACATTGTGCATGCACATAGCAAAATCTCTAGGGAATGGGAGCGTCAAACTAATTCTTGCATGCTCAGTAAGCTCACACCATTATGCCACTCACCACTCTGGTGGACCATTCATCGCTCTGGCAAACCTACCTTCTTGCAAAATTCTGCCCCCACGCACTACCACTCTGCCACATGTCGACCCACCTACCCTTGCTCTCACCATTCTCTCTTGCCTTCCTCACCACTCTTCATCCCCCACTCTTAACGCTCTGCTCCACACCTTCATCACTGTGCCACACTCCCCACTATAACCATTCTGACACCCAACCCACCCTGGACCCCCTCCCTTACAACTCTGCTACACTCCCACCCTCACTCTTATCACTCTACACACATTTTTTCCACTTCCTCACTACTCTGCCTCACCTCTCTCATCCTCAACATTTTCCTGTATTGTGCTGTATTTACTACTTTTTTGAAAAAGGTGGACTAAGTCTTTAATCCTTTCACTCTCACTCACTCACTTGTTTTTTTTTTCGTTTTTACATACATAGTGCACACATTTTTTTCTCTTCTACAGAAGAGAGAGATAGACTATCCTTTGTTTGCCTGTCGCTCACCCATGTCTCTCTTCACCATCCTGATTTGTCATGTTTACCAAAGGGCAAATTTTTCTCTTTTGCCTATATGTGATTTTTGTCTAAATACTCATTGTAATATTTGTAGTTAAAATTGGAACTTGAATTGTTGTTAATGAATGTAGATAAGCATGTCTTGTTTTTTCTAGAACATTATTTGTGCAAAGTTGGCTTTCCTTTTAATGAGTTGTTCTATTTTACTAGCTATGTAAATGATGAAAAAATTGCCACTTTGGAAATAAAGATGATGTATCTACAGGAAAACGGTTGATTTAAAGCACCTTTAATCTTCATAAATAAGTAAGAAAACAGAAGGTTATGCAAAGCTGTCAAGATAGGACTGATAAATGGCAAATTCACCTGTTCCTCAATTGCTGGTGAAGACACATGCTGCAAGGCTTAACCACATTGTATATCATATCTGCCAACTCATTTCTGTGATTAAATATTCCGTCAGCAAGGCTTGTAAGGTGGTAAAGCTTAACAGGATTCATAAGATGTGCCACTTGAATACACATAACTCACTTCCATGGATGGAGAGCACCCTGCATGCAAAAGAAAATTAGAATTGTGTTAAATTACTTCAGAAGACAAGATCAAAAGGGATGCAAAGGAAATATCCCCTAATGCAATGCAAATTTAAGATATGGTTATATACTGACAACTTGAAGAAACACAATGTAAATCAGCTCTAAAGCCTTTTAGGTGAATAGTTGAGCAAGAGTGTTTGTATAAAATGGTTGCTAGACTTTTCTACTATTCTATCTCCTCTTCAAGTACAGTTTTCAAAAACAAGCAATCCTTGAACACACGGCAAACAGAATTCATAAGCCAGTAGTCTAGGGTGGTTTCTGTCTGTTTAATACTGGGCAGATTTAGTTATAAGCAAGCCATTTAAAATACTTTCCAATTCTAATTTGCTTGACTTGTCTCTATTGGCGTGATTTATTAAAGGCAAATAGGCTGTTCACTTTGCAAGGGAATTTTCATTTTGCTTAGTGAATGTGGTAAAAATTCCCTTTGCAAAGAAAACACAATTACGTGTAAGGAAACTTTAAAAAAAAGTATTTTTGCTTGCACATCATTGGATGATGGAAGTCAGCAGAGCTTAATCACATTCACTACACCCTTATAGAGTGCGGGAGTCCGGAGTGTGTTATGCACAAAGTGCAGGGGTCAGGAGTACATAACAGATAGAGCACAGGGGTCAGGAGTACATAATGTACAGAGTACAGGGGTCAGGACTGTGTAATGCATGAAGTTCAGGGTTCAGAAGTACATAACACAAGGAGTAAAGGAGTAATGAGCACATAGAGCATGGAGTTGCAGGTGTCAGGAAAACATCAGGAATTAATACTGTACAGGCCAACATACACAGTAGAGCCCAAAATAATCCCCTCCTCTTAGTACAATTCTGCTCCCAGTACAAACCTCCCCCAAAATGCCCCCAATACAAACCACCACCCCAAATCCTGCTCAACACCAACCTTAGGACAGTCCTCCCCTCAGCTGTGTCATGTGACACTCATATCAGAGCCAAGAAGGAGTTAGAGGAGCCTTCCTCGGATCTGTACACAGCTGATGTGTCTGAAGTTTGAGTCAGTGGCTGCAGTGCAAATAGCACTGCAGCGCAAAAACATAAAAAATTAGAGCACTTCTGGTACTGTAGCACTGTACCTCTTGGCAGCTGGGGACAGCTTTGGGATAGACCTCTTAAAATGGAAACTGTTCCCTCAAAATAGGGACCATCCCCGGGAAACAAAGACATAGGGTGATGGATAGATCACAATCACTGGTGGTTCTAAAGGAAGTGTCTGAAATTGTTCAGACTTGATTTATTTTGATAAAGGATAGTTTGTAAATATTTGTGTTGAACAAATGTTTTTCCATTTGTTTTTTTTATACCACTTGAATAGCATATTGTGTGCAATTAGGACACTGATTGTGGTTTCAGATTTAATAATCAATAGAATCATGGGTTAAGTCCTCTGGAGCGAGGGAGCAGTCTAGATGCTCTGTGAGCATCTTTTTGAGGCCTAGCCTGTAGTTTTGGGAAACAATAAACAGTACAGTAGTCGCCGCTGCTGCTGCTGTTAGATCTGGGGCTGCTGCATTTGAAAGGGCTAGCAGGGGTTGAAGACTGAACATACTGTGGGGTCAGAAAGGGGCTTCATTTTCAGCTGTGACATTGATAACTGCAAAAATAATAAGGAGTGTAGCTTGACAATGCCTTGTGTTTCCTTTTCAAAGGACTAGAATTTCTCAATTTTCCTTTTAAGGCAAGAGTGCAAAAGAGTTGTTGTTTCGTCTGGCGACGGCAACCCGCAAATGCGACAGTGCCGTCCGTCCGTTTTTCTACTACGGGCGGACGGCAACTGGTTAATAGTTATATAACACGTGTTAATCAGTCAAACATAAAGATTACCATGGTTTCTTAGCTGTCTTAGTCTGAGACGGCTATGTTCTTCTCCTTCCACTCTAGCCTATTAATTTTCTCATTGCCATAGGCAATAGCACAGTCACATCTGCTAGATTGTGTTATTTCCAAGGTTCCAAGGTAAGTAAGGCGTCGAGCAGAGGAAGGTCTGAGTGACTCTCCCCAATAGTAAATAGATCACAATAACAACAAAAGTATTAGTTCACCCAGTCAATAAAACCGGAAGGGGGCTTTTGAACACTGGACAGATCTTCACATCAGTATATTAAAATTGATAACATTGTATATCCATCTATAATTCTATACAGTAATCAAAACATTATACATGCTGGTTTAAGTCCACATATAATTAAATTATTGTTCACAGATAAAAAAAAGTCATAGTGTGTAGACAGAAATGATGGTAAGTACACTGCATATATACAACAGATTATGTTAGAGGTTACGTTTAGGGGTGAGGGGTGATTTTTAGTTTAGTAGTTTTAGGGTGATAATTGTTATGTTAAGTTTTTAGGTTTAAGGTGTTAGGGGTAATTTTCAAGGTTAGGTTAAAGCTGAGCTCTAGGTAGATATGAATTACAAAAATTAAAGCAGCTCTGTAATCCTTAATACATGATTAAATGTTATTTTTAAGTGCAAATAGTTTATCATGTAACATGGTATAAGGCTGCAGTCCTTGTAGAGCTGGACTAGTAGCACAAGTAGAAATTCAGTTCATGGCTCACATAAATCATGCTGATAAGAAAGAAGGAAATAGTATGACAGAGAGATGAGCTTATCACTGTGATGCTGCTCCTTTCACTGTCTGGTCATAGGTTGGGGTGGGTTTAGGATAGCTTGGCACGGAGGGAGTGGATAGAATGATAATGGCTATCAGACTGAGAACATACTGTATAGTGGCAGAAAAACAAAGTACCGTGGGGGAAATCTGTATATTGATGATCAATATTGCAGGAAAATCTTTTTTTTTTAAATTTTACTGAGCTATTCATTATTACCTTTATGTTTTGGCTGGAGCTTTGCCTTAAGGTTAAAATTAGGTTAATGGATAAGTGTTACAGCTATGTTAGGGTTAATTTAAGAGTTAAACACTATGTGTTGGGGGGTTAAACTTCAGTCTTGTTAAAAATAAAAAAAACAACTTCAAACAGCTATTTTAGCAAATCGTTTTTAGATTCACATGTTTCTATGTTTTTTAATAAGTCATTCTTAAGATGTCCTTTCACAACCTGATTTCTAAATGTGAGAATCAGCCTTCATTCAGGAAAGATGTCTGCATTTCTTTAGGCTAGGAGAGGCCCTAGAAAGTATCTCACCAAAAAATATAATAGTAATATAAGGCAAAGCTGGACATTACATGCAGTGTACAGAATGCTTCCAGGTTGTGCCATTGTAAGGAAGAATGATTTTAATATTTTTAAAAAATTTCAGTAACTTAAGACTAAAATCGAACTATGATTACAAAATTGTTTTGTCACAATTATACATATTATTCCTTGTTTTGTAAAATTCAGTGCTGAGGGTTAATTTTAAAGATTTAGTTAGGTTTTAATGTTCATTTAAGGGAGTTAGGTGTCAGCCTAAGGATTCAAAGTTAAAGTTATGGGCCCAGGCATTTAGGGCAACTTTATTTTTGTATTTCACTAACTCTATGCTAAACACTACCAGAATCAAATTATATGTGGCAAAACATTATGTGCCACCTAAAAAGTTTACCTTACAAATATAAGCGTAGTTTTTAAGACACATCATATGGATTATTTGAAGAAAAAAAAATGTTACAACCAGAATCTAGCTATGATTTAAATAAAAGAATGCATGTAAAGAGAGGCATGTAAACCCCTATGTGTCTGGCAATAGGGAAGACTTAGTTGTAAGTGAAGGTGCAGAGAGACAAGTAAACTCACAAATGTGAAAACAGAAGTAAATGTAACTATGAATCTCAAGCAGTTAAAAGACTGTGGGTCAGTTTATCATCTGTTGGAGCTAATTATATTGCACAAATCCTTGTCAGCAGTCAGTAATGTAATAAATGGTATTCTGCAAATATGGTAAAAAAATTATACTGCTTTTGATATGATTCATTGAAACACTGGTTATACAGATTAATTTTTGTAATTGCTTTTGTTTGCTGCATATTAGAATCTGATGACTTATTATGTGTTCTTTGTGTTATTTGGAGGATATATTTAATGTTGCTAGTAATAGATCTGTTACAAGAAAGGAAATGTGATGTGCAATGCTTCACTAAAATACAGTGTTTTGCATGAGTATTCACCATTCAACCTGACCTCAATAACTATATATCCCAAAACACATTTTTGTAAAGTGTCCCAGAGTTCTTTCTTAAGTCTAATACTGTTTAATAACAATATGGAGTTTGAATAGTTACATTTTTTCATTTACTGGTGATACCAAAATAAGTAGTAAATTCAACACAGCAACAGTAGCAACATTACAGGAATACCTTGATAAAGTAGAGGAGTGGGCAGCCACACGGCAGATGAGGTTTAATATAGAAAAATTTAAGTTATGCATTTGGGTGCTAAAAATATACATGCAAGCTACTCATTGGGGGTGCTCCTCTGGGAAGTTGGAAATTAAAGAATTTGGGAGTCCTAGTAGAGCACACACTTAACAATAGCATTCAATGCTAGGCTGGGGGTAACAAAGCTAGCAGAATATAATAATCATGCATATAAAAGGGTATTTACTCTAGAGCCAAATCCATAATCCTGAGCACCTAAGCTATGAGGAAAGATTACAAAAAATTTACTTGTTCACTCTGGAGAAGAAGAGATATGATTGCACTGTACAAATTGTCTAAAGGTGGTGGTAAAATCAGTAATAAACTATTTAGTCTAACGTCCTTAAAGGAGACAGGTGGACACCACCTGAGATTGGAGGAAAAAGCATTAATCTCAAACTATGTAGAGGATTCACTATTAGAGCAGTAAAACTGTGGTATCAGCTGAGAATATAGACACATTAAAAAACTTTTATATGTCAATACAATATACGGGATGTGGGAGGTCATATTGACACATTCACATGTACACACACACACAAACACATGGGTTGAACTAGATGATCCGGAGTCATTATTTAACCGTTATAACTATGCAACTATGTAGCCATAAAGTGGGGAGAGGGTGTTCTTTTTATTTCAACTTTGAGGGTGATATGGGAAAAAACAGTTTGAGTTTCCAGGACAGTGTCAGCAACACCGTATTCTGGCATGGCATATGCTGGATGATTGATTTTTTAACTTAACTTTTATTAAAAATAAGCAAAAATCCACAACTATATACAAATTGGCCAGTGGCAAAACAGTTTCACAGTATAGTCTGTGAGCTTCTTTTTTCACTGTACCACACTGCACAAAAACACTCCAAAACAACAACCCCCCATTCCCAAACCCCCCTCCCTTCTCCATATCCCCAACTGTTTTCAAATAATTCAATTATAGACTTCAGGTATATATTTAGTAGAAATTGGCTTAAAGTTATAATTAGAGTGTATCATAAGAGACAAAGGCCACAAATATTGCTCAGTGGCTAAACAATATGTACGGAACATGGTTAGGCCACAATGTAAGAGGGACAGATGAGGCAGGCTTTACTGTGAAATAAATATTAGAGTGTGTAATTTCAACAATGTCCATGCATATTGTACAGTGGCTGTACGGTATGTAAGCAGCTTGGTAAGGTCACAATGTAAGAGACAGATATGAGTCAGGTTTTATCCTGAAATAAAAACTAGAATGTATTATTTCAGAGACAATAGCCATGAGTATTTTACAGTGGCTGGGCAGTATGTAAGCAATTTAAATAGGCAGTAATGTTAGAAAGAGAGACAAGGCAGGTTTTATTCTGAAATAAAAAAATATAATGTATTATTTCAGAGACAATAGTCTCAAATATTGCAAAGTAAACAGTTTATTTAGGCCTCAATGTAAGAGGAAGAGGTCCAGCTGCGGAAACATTGTGATGCAACTTTGCAGTGCTGGAGTAACATAATAGGATGCAAACTTGAAGACACAAAGCAGGATTTACCCTATAACAAACATTTGAAATTTGACAACTGAGGTCCAGTTGCAGAAACATTGCATGACACCTTAACACTGGAATAGGTTGCAAACTTTAAGGCACAACATAGGTTTTACCCTGCAATAAGCACATTTTGCAGCTGTGGACTAGCTGCAGAAACATTATGTGTGGCACTTTCAGTGTCTGAGCACTAGACTAAGCTGCAAACTTTAAGGCCACACTGGAGTATGCTGCAAACGTTAGGTGCATCATAGGACTTACTCTGCAGCAAACATTACAAGTTTATCAGCTGTAGAAATATTATGTGTTGCACTTTCACAGTGCCTGAACACTAGAATAGATTACACTGCAATATGCTGCAATCTCTAGGTGCAGGACCTTAGAGGACTTACCCTGCAACAAACATTACAAGCTTGGCAGCTGAGATTCAGCTGTGGAACCATAATATGTGACACCTTCACAATGCTGGAGCACTGCAATACTGAAAATTCTAAATTACTCTCTGCACACTGCTATATGCCCTTACATTTTTCTAGCAAAATTTTGCATAATAACAGGGATTCTTGGTTTGCATTTATTGCTATATATGTTCAAAATGGCCAACTGCAGCTGAATTCCTTCTCTGGCCAGTCCCTACTCTATCAAATATCTGACACAGTGGGGTTGATTTACTAACCTTATAAACACACCACGAACGTGTATACACCTCTGCAGTGTGTTCCCTCCCAGCATGATCTATGGGTGGAATCTAAACACCTTTGTAATGTGTACACACCCAGCAGGTGTGTTGTGCAAAGCCCTGAAGGAATTCCAAGGTGATGTTGGGTAAATTAGCTCTATGTTGTGTTGCTTGCGTTGATGAATGCAAGGATTGTAAATGCATGAGCTAACCATTTTTGTCTAAACTGTGAAGCAGCATTATATATGCATCATGTGCATGATTTTTCCATATATGGCATTAGTGGAAATATGCTTTTAGAGACTTTTTGGTTGATAAATACGTTTTGCTGTGTGAAAATCACACACACCTGGTGTGTGTGTGTGTGTTTAGGTTAGTAAATCACCCCCAGTGACTCAAGTCTGGCCACTGATCTGCATTATGCAATAAAAATGGAGATATGCCTGTGCTCAAATCCAGATTGGATTTGAGCAGACATATCTCCATTTCTATTACATAATGCAGATACCTCTCCTCCAACTGTGTCTGGCTGCCCCATAGTAGCATGATATGTCCCATATATGCTATAAGCAACTAATTATCCATTAAATTATGAGCAAGCTAGTATTTGCTCTGACCAAGTAAGTATTTAAACACTTGTAAGAATTTTAACCACTTCTTCCTCTACTCTAGCAGCTGTGGAAGAGTTACCTGTCTGGTCAAGGATGCTGCTGAAGACAGTGGGCTGAAGTTAGGAGACTTCTGACAAGGTTTAGGCCTTTGTTTAACTCCACTCAGCATGGCTCTGTAACACTCTTCCCTGCTGGATGAGTTGTCACAAGTTGTAACAGGTGCAGCTAGAGAATCCTGTGGAAGGGGAGAAGAAGTAGAAATTGAGTAATGGAGAATTGGAGACGTTTTGAGACTTTTGCTGATAATAGTGTAATTGAGGTGCTGCTCCCTCCAAATGTTGTGATTCATATTAATGTGATTCATTTTGCATGTGGCATCCAAATGGCTGGTAGAACATGGCTGATACATTGCAGGTCGAGGCTGAATACCACAACTATGATGTTGGCAGCAGATATGTTAAAAAAGACCCACACTGCAGAGATCTGTGGACTAGCCCTGGGGAGAGCAGAGGTCTATACCTGTGGGCAGGGCTGTCTGGTGGAATAGGATGGCTGCTCCCTCCAGTCTTCTGCAAGCTGCCCCTACCCTGGGTCAAAATCCTTCCTTGCTGCTCTTTTGCCTCTCCCTCACTTTTCTCCTCTCCAGCTGGTGGCACCAATCTATGTTCTACCATCTCATCACCCCCCTACTTATTGCTGTAGCCCACTTGAGGTAAGCTGCAATAAAATCACTGTCTTTTGCTGCTCCCTGTGAATAAGGAATTCTTACACATGACCATGATCATACTCTTGCAGCAAGTAAATGATCGAGTGATAAAATACCTCTACTTTCTATGCCAGTTTGCAGAGCTATTGCTGGATTAGCAAAAGAGAAGGAGGATGAAAAGGAAACAGTAGCAGCAGTTCTGGAAAAAAAGAAAGGCTTTGTCATCTACTCAATTACTTCATCCACATGTTATATATATATATATATA